>NC_041385.1:373211875-373242849 GCF_002162155.2 Triticum dicoccoides
AGACGGTCGAGGGGGGTCGAGGCCGTCTCCGTGGCGTCGCGAGGGGGTCGGGGAGGCTGCCACGGCGAAGCAGGAGGTGGCCGGCGCTTTTCGGGCGCGCACCACGCCTCGCCTCTGCCTTCTGGCAGAGGAAGAAGAGGACAAGGGGGGGGGAAGGTGGGCTGGGCCGCGCTGGTGGGGGAGCTGGGCCGGCTGGTGGCTGCACGGGTGAGGCCAGGTAGTCTCTGTTCTTTTTATTTTTTTTTCTAATTATTTCAGTTTTCTATTTTGCAGGTTTGTTTTGAATTTGGTTTTGAAACCAATTCAATTTATTTTGCTTCTGACAATATTTTTAGGAGCTAAAAGAATTAAAACAATGCTCCACAAAATATTTCAGAATTATTGGACCTATATTTATTTAATAGTAGATATAAATCCAATTCAAATAATTATTGATTTAATTCAAATGCCCAAATTAAATGTTTCTGAGACACCAAAAATATTGGTTTGGATTTTTACCTCTTGCCAATATTTCCAGAGGATAACAGGAACATTTTCTTGGACACATTTGAGAAGATTTAATTGTTGGTTATTTTTAGAGGTTCCTGAGGCTTTTGAAAATTCCTCAATTCAAATTTCATTTGAATTTAAACATGATGCAGCAAGAGGTCTAGCCTAGTGCATTACCAGAAGCTAGGGATGTGACAGAGAGCCAAGGCCCCGGTGACTGTCATCGAGGACGACCCCACCGCGACGGCAGAGGACATGTCCGAGACCACCTTGTCGGACCCGGCAACCATTCCTCAAAGCAGCCCCCAGCGCAGCCCCCCACGTAAGTATATGGTTTACTTCATGCTGTCAGGCGCGCATAGGTGATCTTTCCTTGCTGATATCTGATTGCTGGTTTGTGTAGGAGCAGAGCAGCCTCCGGCAAGGGAGCGTTCTCCGGCAAGGGAGAATTCTCCGGCAAGGGGCAGTTCTCCGGCAAGGGACAGCACTGGCGATCCTCCGGTGGTTGAGAGCTCGACCGCAGATCCTAGCACAGGTAATCCTCTTGCCTGAAAACTTCCCTTGGGTTCTTCTTCTTCTGATTTTCTTTTTGAATATTTGCTTGACCTTTCTCCCCTCTTCGGTCGCCAGATCCACTTGCCACGAAGCCGATGGAAACCGAGGCCGCCGGCGAGGAGAACGCGCGCGGCAACAACAACGACGTCGCCGCCACCGAAGAAGAGGCCGGCGCTGATGATCCCGCCGGCGAAGAGGCCGCCAAGGCTGCCGCCGCAGAAGCTGGCGAGGGATCCAGCGATCGCACTGACGGCCCAGAGGCCGCAGGAGCGCCAGGCGCTGCGCCGATCCCTTCGCCGATGCTGCAGCGCCAGGCTCCGAAGAGCCCCAGCCCGGCCCCTACTTGAAGGCCGGTGACGGTATCTTCATCAAGCTCCCCTGGGCGTCAAGCTCCAGGGCGTCGGTCGAAGGAGAAATTTTGGACGGAGAAGTGCTCGCCTCCGCTGGGCTGACGCTGGTCGACGCGCCAAGCAGCAGCAGCGACGAGTCTGAGGAGGAGCGGCTGCTGCGGAAGCTACTGTCGCTCTACCGCGCCCGACAAGCCAAGCTAGCGTCCCGAGAAGCACTTGTCGCGAGGGCGGGAGTGGATATTGAGAAGCGCGCTGAGGAGCTCCGGGGTCTCAGGCAGGAAACTCTCCGATCCCTGGCGGAGGAGCGGGAGCAAGTCGCCGAGGAGCAGAAAGCTTTGCTGCTCGCGAAGGCTGAGGTTGAAGAGCAACAGCGGCTTGTCGCTGAAAATCTATTTACGCAGGAAGGAGAGTTGGCGCAGCGCAAGGTCAACCTTGACAGCCACGAGGAGGAGCTTGCCACGCGTGAGCAAGCAATTGGCGGGGCTCTCAAGGAAGCAAGGGATGCTGCCGAAGCTGCCGAGGCCGCCAAGAAGGAGCTGGAAATGAAGGTGACGCAGCTGGAAGCCGATCTCAGGGCGAGCGGCGAGGAGCTTGCCGCGCTCAAGCGTGAGCGCGAGAAGGACGCTGCCACTCATGGTGAGCTGCAGGGTCTTCTCGCTGAGAGGAGCAAGGAGCTCAGCGCCGCCAAGGATTCCAATGCAGATCTCGAGTTGAAGTTGGCTACTTTGACTCAGACGCTGGACGGCGCCAGGGAGCGGGAGGTGGCCTTGTCGGAGAAGATCAAGGCCTACGAGGCGCTGCTGGCGAGTGCTGCTGCCGCCCACGATGCTTTCAGGGAGACTGTGGAGCACTGGACCGAGGGTCTTGTGGATCTTGCCGCCGCCATCGACGGGGAGCTGGCGCAGCTGGGGATGGAGGATCTCGGGTACTCCTCCGACGAGCACCTCCAACCCAGCGCCAAGCTCAGCTTGTTCTTCAAAGGCATGGCAACGGCCCTCCAGCGACTCCGGGAGAAGATCCCAAAGCAGCTGGCCGACGAGTCGCGCAAGATCTACGCAGGAGCTCTCCAGAAGGTGTTGATGAAGGTGGCCTTCCGCAACCCAGGCCTCAACTTCACCAACGTCCTCAAGTCCTTGCCGCCGGATGCTGATCTGGAAGCGCTCAAGGCCCTTGTCGCACCCATTGTGGACAAGGTGAGCGGGATCAAGAGGGTTGAGGGCGATCGCGTAGATTAAGCCGCCCGTTTTCTCTTTTTCTTGTCGCTGCTGGTCATGTTATGAAAACAATCTATTAGAGCTGCGACAAGCTATCTTGTAATATAACTCTGTTTTGGGTAGAAATTTGCTGTGTTATTTCCTTTACTTGATTCCTTCCTTTGTATGTTTTTGCCCTATGCTTTTAGGGAACTTGTCGGTGCAGGCATCTGGGCCGCGAGCGCTGAGTGCGGGACATCAGCAGCCTGCTGGCGGTGCCGCTACCGACAAGAAACCTTGTCGCAACTAGTCGCAGCTCACTTAAGTTGTTGAGCGGACTCGAAACAAAGTAAGGGCGCAACTAGCTACGAGTTGGTTCCTCCGCGCACAGGTTTTCCATACAAAGCACGACCGTTCGAGGAAGATAACTTAAAAAATAAAACTGATTGCTCAAACTCTGGTAACTTAGCTTTTCTGTCGCTTGCTTTCCGGTAAGGCGAAACTTCCTTCAACGATGCCTGGTCCACACCATTATCTTCTCCTTCCCCCTCGGCAAACTTGTGGGCGAGGAAACCTTCCTTTCCTTTTTGAGCAAGAGAAAGAAGAGAAAATAAAGATATGGAGCCTTACGGCTCGTTATTGCTTACCGGGGGTAGGTGCTGCACAAAGTGTCAGATAACGCATGCAAAGAATAGAAAGCACGAAATTGACAAGATGTGTAGAGCACATAAGCTTTACTTATGTACGGGTTCTGCGCCCGGATTTGTACAAAGGATTACATGCAACCTGGGCAAGACTTGTACAAAAGGTGATTGCCGGAACAGGTTCCGGCAACCGCGCCTTATGGGTAAAACTTACGAAGATGCTCAATGTTCCAGGAGTTGCTCACCGGAGTGCCATCTTCGGTCTCAAGGCGGACAGCGCCAGGCCTAGTGACTCGTTTCACCCGGTAAGGGCCTTCCCACTTTGGCGTCAACTTGTTGGAATTCTTGGCGGACTAAACGCGCCGAAGGACAAGGTCGCCTTCCTCGAGACTTCTGGCACTTACTTTGCGGATATGGTAGAGGCGCAAAGCTTGCTGGTATCGAGCAGCTCGCACAGCGACCTGAAGACGGTCCTCCTCAAGGAGCAGCGCGTCATCTTGTGGCAACTACTCTTGCTCGAGCTCATCATAAGCGAGCACTCGAGGTGACCCGTATACGAGTTCCGTGGGGAGAACTGCCTCTGCTCCATAGACTAGAGCGAAAGGTGTCTGGCCAGTGGCTCGATTTGGCGTCGTCCTGATCGACCAAAGAACCACCGGCAGCTCCTCGATCCAGTTCTTTCTGCACTTGTGCAGCCTGTCGAAAGTTCTGGTCTTGAGCCTGCGTAGCACTTCAGCATTTGCCCTCTCCGCTTGATCATTGCTTCTCGGATGAGCAACAGAAGCGAAGCAGACCTTGGCGCCAAGATCTTGGACGTACTGCATGAAGGTGCGGCTCGTGAATTGCGTGCCATTGTCGGTGATGATCCTGTTAGGGATCCCGAAGCGGCAAACAATCGACCTGAAGAACTTGACTGCTGACTGTGCTGTCACCTTCCTCACTGCTTCCACTTCCGGCCACTTTGTGAACTTGTCGATTGCAACGTACAAGTACTCAAAGCCCCCGATAGCTCTGGGAAAGGGGACGAGGATGTCGAGCCCCCAGACCAAAAATGGCCAGGATAAAGGGATCGTCTGGAGAGCTTGAGCTGGCTGGTGTATCTACTTGGAATGGAACTGGCATGCTTCACACTTGGTTACTTGTGCAGTTGCATCCTGGAGGGCTGTCGGCCAAAAGAAACCTTGCCGGAACGCTTTGCCGGCAAGTGCTCTTGCTCCAATGTGGTGACCACATATGCCTCCATGTATCTCTGCCAACAGCTCTTGTCCTTCTTCCCGGCGAACACACTTCAATTTCACGCCGTTGAGTCTTCTTCTGTACAGTGTGCTGTCGACAAACTGGTACATACTTGACTGCCGGGCTACTCTTTCCGCCTCTTCTTGCTCTTCGGGAAGTTCTGCTGTCTAAAGGAAACGAACAATGTGTTGTGCCCATGCTGGAGCTTGCGGCTCGACAACAAGGACTAAAGGCACATCTGCTGCTGTGGGAACATCCGCTTCTACGGCGAGAACATGTGGCTCTGCCGGAGCTTGATGTTCCCCGGCAAGCTTGCCGGAGCAAAACTTGTCGGGAGCGTCTGCTTCAATGGAACAAACCCTAGGGCTTGTCGGAGCAGACTGCTCCTCAGCACCCTTGGTGTTGATTTTGATGACCTTCTTGGCGGCGGCTTCGGGGAGCTCTGCCGGAAAATAGTCACCAGATATCAACTTCCTCTTCTTGCTCTGTCCAGTTGATGGCGTTACGGATGGTTGAGTCAGCTTGAGCACAAAGATCCCTGGTTCCACAGGTAACTTAAGTACAGCGCACTTCGACAGGCCATCGGCGATGTCATTCTGAGCTCTTGGAACATGTTCCATCTGTAGGCCGTCAAAGCGCCCTCCTAGATTTCTCACTCCATCAACGTAAGCTTCCATCAACGGACTCTGATAATTCTTGTTCACTTGGCGGACGACAAGCTGTGAGTCACCCCTGACAATGAGCTTCTTGATCCCAAGGTCTGCTGCGATCCTGAGACCGGCAAGCAAACCTTCATACTCTGCAGTATTGTTTGTTGCTTGCTCCTTGGGAAAGTGCATCTGTACTATGTACTTGAGGTGCTCTCCGGTGGGTGCAACAAGCAGTACGCCTGCACCGGCGCCTTGCAGCGAAAAAGCACCATCAAAGTACATCAGCCACTCTTTGCTTGCTTCTTTGACGGGGATGCTCGTTTCTGGATTTTCTTCATCTTGTGTTGGCGTCCATTCTGCTATGAACTCTGCCAATGCTCTTCTTTGGATAGTTGAAGTGCTTTCAAACTTAAGGCCAAAGCAAGACAGTTCCAGTGCCCACTCGACAATCCTGCCTGTTGCTTCTGGATTCTGCAGTATCCTCTTCAGTGGAAAACGAGTGACGACTGTGATCTCATGTGCTTGGAAGTAATGGCACAGCTTTCTCGAGGCCATGAGAAGGCCGAAAAGAAATTTCTGTATACCAAAGTACCTTGACCTAGCCCCCTGCAGAAGGGAACTGACAAAGTAAACTGGGCGCTGCACCATCCTTTTCTGCATCTTCTCATGCTCCTGCGGAGATCCATCTTTGTCGGGACCAGAGCTTGCCGGTGAAGTCCCCTGCTTGTCGCTGGATGCATCTGCCGTGGTTGCTGGCTCATCATCTGCCTCCCTCTCCGCTACTAACACAGCACTAACCACTTGATTGGTTGCCGCTATATATAGCAGCAACTTCTCTTGTGGCTTAGGTGCGACAAGTGTTGGAGTGGAGGACAGGTATCTCTTCAAGTCCTGCAGCGCAGCCTCCGCCTCCGGAGTCCATTTCATTGGACCTGCCTTTTTCAAAATTTTGAAAAATGGCAGGGCGCGCTCAGCAGACCTAGAGATAAACCTGCTGAGAGAAGCTACGCAACCGGCAAGTCTTCGTACATCCTTGACGCGCTTTGGTGCTTCAATCTGCTCAATGGCCTTGATCTTGTCGGGATTGGCTTCAATTCCCCGCTGAGACACGAAGAACCCAAGAAGCTTGCCGGAAGGGACTCCAAACACACACTTCTCGGGGTTAAGCTTGAAGTTGATCTTGCGCAGACTTGCAAAGGTTTCGTCTAAATCTTTAATCAGAGTCGCCTTGTCCTTGCTCTTGACCACTATATCATCCATGTAGGCTTCCACATTTCTGTGCATTTGCGGCTGAAAAGCATCATGGACTACCCTTGCAAATGTTGAACCAGCATTCTTTAAACCGAAAGGCATCCGTACGAAACAGTATGTGCCACATGGGGTGATGAATGCGGTCTTCTCCTCATCCTCTTCTGCCATGAAGATCTGATGGTATCCTGAGTATGCATCAAGAAATGAAAGCAAGTCACATCCGGCTGTGGAGTCAACAATCTGGTCGATGCGTGGCAAGGGAAATGGGTCTTTGGGACAAGCTTTATTAACATCGGTAAAGTCGATACAAAGCCTCCATTTCCCGTTTGCCTTACGCACGACTACATGATTGGCCAACCACGTAGGATGGAGCACTCCTCTGACAAGGCCTGCTTCTTCCAATTTCTTGATCTCTTCTGCAATGAATTCTTGGCGCTCCACTGCCTGTTTCCTGACTTTCTGCTTGACGGGCCGCGCATGAGGACAGACGGCAAGATAGTGCTCGATTACTTTCCTGGGAACACCGGGGATGTCAGACGGTTGCCATGCAAACACGTCGACGTTCGCCCGCAGGAAAGCAACGAGCACGCTTTCCTATTTAGGGTTGAGAGTGGCGCTGATGGTGAAGGTACCACCAGTGCCGTCCTCCTTGGTGGACACCTTCTTGGTCTCTGGTGGAGCTGCCATTGTCTTCTTACACTTGCCGGTGGAGCTCGATGGTGCATCCTCGACGGTAGCGCAGCACTCCGAAGAGGTGCGCTTGCCGGAGTGGGCATCAGAACTCTTGCCGGACTTGTTCTTCCTTTTCGCCCCGGGAGCTTCAACGGCAAGTGATTTGCGATCTGTTGCTGCTGCTGCTGCTTCCCGGTAGATCTTGTCGGCGCAGATAAGAGCATCCTTCTTGTCGCCAGGGACAGAGATGACACTTATCGGGCCTGGCATCTTCAGTACGTTGTATGCATAGTGAGAGGCTGCCATGAATTTGGCGAGCGCTGGACGGCCGAGTATCCCATTGTAAGGTAATGAAAAATCAGCAATGTCAAAAGTGACCCTCTCAGTCCTGAAGTTCAACTCGCTGCCAAATGTTACCGGCAGTGTGATCTTTCCCTTCGGCCTGCTCCTTCCTGGATTGATTCCTTGGAATGTGCCGGTCTCTTCGAGCTCGCTATCAGGGATCTGGAGTTTCTGGAGCACCGCGGAGGAGATCAGGTTCAAGCCGGCCCTGCCGTCAACTAGCATCTTAGTGACTTTGAGGTTGCGGATAGTTGGTGAAACTAACATCGGCAAGCACCCGACCGCAGTTATGCGATCAGGGTGGTTCTCAATATCAAAGATGATAGGCGTGCTGGACCATTTCAGAGGCTTGCGTGACTCGACGGGTGGTTCTACTGCATTGACTTCCCGCACCCACTGCTTGAGCTGGCGGTGTGAAGTATGCAGAGAAGCACCACCGTCAATGCATAGGACCTCTGTGGCTTTCTGGAACTCCTACTCATCGGTCTCGTCATCATCCATATCTTCATCGTCATCGTCATCTTCATCCTTGTCGCGGCCGCGGGGAGGTCTGTCTCCTTGCCGCTGCTTGGCCTTGCCGCGGCGTCCTCCTCGGCCGGGACGTTTCTTGCTGGTTCCTCCAGCACCTTCTTGGGCTTTCTCCTTGTCGCGTCGCTCGTATTCAGCCTTTTGCTATTCGACAAGCTGCTCGACCTTCTTGCAGCTCTGGAGGTCATGGCCCTTGGTGCGGTGGATCTTGCAGTACTGCTTGTTGGTGTCGTTCAGCTTGTCGGCAACCGCCACAGCCTGGTGGTTGGTGCCTGCGGCAATCTCCTTGTCGGAGCTACAAGCTTTGGCTTTCTTGCCGGACTGCTCAATGACTAGCACCTCTTTGCCTTTCTTCTTCCTGTTGTTCCGCCGCCTGTTTTTCCTTGCCGGGGCAGTCTCCTCACTATCAGATCCCCCTGCTCCTATATTCTCTCCGGGAAGTTTCCTCCCTTCCTCAGCACGTGCACACTTGTCGGCCAGGGCATATAGCTCACTGACGTCTTTGATCTTGCACATCGCCATCTCCTCCCGCATCCTGCGGTTCCGCACGTTCTGATGGAACGCGCTGATTACCGCGGCAGGGTGGACATCTGGGATGTTGTGCTGTACACGGCTGAATCTCTGAATGTACTTGCGCAGGTGTTCTCCTTCCTTCTAGGCGAGCAGATGAAGATCGCTCTCTTGGCCATGAGGCTTGTGGCCGCCTGTAAAGGCGCCGACAAACTGATGGCATAGATCTGCCCCGGAAGATATGGAGTTATCCGGCAAGTGCATGAGCCAGGATCTGACATTGGGTTTGAGCACTAGCGGGAAGTAGTTGGCAAGGATCTTGTCGTCCCGTCCCCCGGCAGCTTTCACCGCGATGGTGTAGATGCTGAGGAACTCTGACGGATGTGACTTGCCGTCGTACTTCTCTGGCACATCTGGCTTGAAATTCTTCGTGCTGGGCCACTGGACTTGCCGCAGCTCACGAGTGAACGCAGGGCATCCTACCGCGTACGGCAAGTCACCTGGTTCCCCTGGCGCATGCATGTCGACAGTGGGCCCAGCACGCTGGTCCGATTGACGTCGCGCTTCTCTTCGGCGCTCGATGCGAGTACGAGCGTTTTCTTGCTGTCGTTCGTGAAGAACTTGGCGCTGATCGCGACGAGCTCATGGATCCGATGACGCGGTGGAGTCGTTGTCGAGGTGGATCCGGCGAGTCAGTGATCTTGGCCTTCGGGGTGGAGAGCGCATGGTGGTTGCACCCCCTCCGGTTTCGTCGCCACGGGCTCGTGCCTGGCGGTCTTGCCGGGGCAGCGATGCACTCGGCTGCCGCGGAGTGTCACCGTTGGCGAAGCTGATGAGACTCTGAATGGTGGCCCTCCATCCGTCGATCTTGTCTTCCGTTGGAGGGTAATCCAGGAGCAGTTGAGCTCGCGCCAAAGCTTCTGCTGGAGTGGTGGGCGGCAGTGGCGAATGGTGCGAGGAGCGGGATATGCTCAGACTTCTAACTATGTTAGAAGGAGCAGTACCCCGTCCAGGCAACCATGCCTCGCTCGTGCCAGCATGTTGGCGTGCATGCTGGTCTTGAGCACCCCGAGATCCACCAGCTCGATCTTGGCCCAACAAACGTATGGTACTGCGAGTACCATGACGCTATCGGTCCTGCGCCTCCTGAGATGGGCGCGGAACATGTACGGATGCCGAGGTCTGCGCAGCCTTGTCCTTGGACCTGGTAGCGCCGTGAGCTCCCTCGTCGATGTCCGTTCTCCCGTCGGCGTCTGCCCCACCACTCATTTGCTCTGGTGGTGGTGGGATCGACGTGGACGGAGCAGCTGCCGCCGAAGTCTTCTTCTTTGGTGGCATGTCGATGAAGAAGATGAAGGTCTAGATCGTGTGCACGCCGGATCAGGTTCACACAACCTCGACGCCCCCTACCTGGCGCGCCAAAGATGTCAGGGAAGCTGATCCACGAACACCTATGGGGCCGGCGGACCGAGCCCCTTTCGATTCGGCGGGGGGCGGAGATCGCACGAAGAGCAGATCGAGGCGAAGCACACGAGCAGTTTACCCTGCTTCGAAGCTCTTCGGAGAGATAACACTCCTACTGCTGCTTGTCTGATTGTATTGTGTTCTTGCTCGGGAGCGCTGAGTGCTACAGTACACACGAGCTGCTAACGAGACCGAGCGTGAGCGTTTTCTGGCTTCCGAACCCCTTCTACGTTGCGCATGGGCCTCCTTTTATATGCTCAAGGGGTCACCGACAGGTGGCAAAGTAGACAAGGGTAAAAATGGAAAAAGAGGGGTGGTTGGTACAGCTACCTGTACAGTGTATCCTACCTAACCCTGACGGCAGGGGACAAAGGCATTAAATGCCCGTCTGTGTCGCCCAAACAGTGCAAAAAGGGACTGTCAGGGACGCCACCGCTCGCCACGATGGCGATCTTGTCAGCGTCGCATGCCACCGCGCACCGCTGGCTGCACAGCCTCTCGCCACGCGCGCCTGGAAAGGTCCCCAGGGCGACACGTTGGTGGATGTGCTGGAGCGCGGGTACAGAGTGGTTGCCTGTTGCGGCAAGCGCCTTGCCGCGGCTGTCGTCTTGCCGCGCCCAGAAGCTTGTCACTCACCGGGCCTTGCCGGGACGCGCGGTGCGTCGCGGCAAGTTCCTTGCGATGCCTTGGCTGGCCTTCCCGGCAAGCTCCTCTTGCCGGGGCCTTGTCTCCTTGGCTTGAATACTTTGTTCTTGAATGGCTCCAAAGGAACCACGGAGGACCTTGGCGGTCACCCGGCAAGCCTTGCCGCGGGGCGCTGCAACTGCCCGTGCACAAGTTAGGGATACTAGGGTACCCCTACTCTAGTACACCGACAAACTCGATGGGTCGAAATGATTCAAGAGTAGAATCCGAGTATCGAATATACTCCTGGCAAGGCGAATGTGATTGCAGATGCTCTGAGCAGAAAGGCTTATTGCAACAATCTAATTCTCAAGCCGTTTCAACCGGATCTTTGTGAAGCCTTCCGCAAGCTGAATCTTCAAGTGGTTCCTCAAGGCTTTCTTGCCAACCTCATAGTCTCTCCTACTTTGGAAGATCAAATTCGGGAGGCACAACTCCTGGATACCATGGTGAAGAAGGTGAAACGTGGTATTGACAAGGGCATTCCTAAATACAAGTGCTATCGCTTGGATGACAAAGATACTCTTTTCTTCGAGGATCGCATTGTGGTTCCAAAAGGTGATTTGAGAAAAGTCATCATGAATGAGGCACACAATTCCCTCCTATCCATTCATCCCGGAAGTACAAAGATGTACCATGACCTCAAGCAGTCATATTAGTGGACTCGAATGAAGCGAGAGATTGCTCAATTCGTGAATGAATGTGATGTCTGCAGAAGAGTGAAAGCAGAACACCAAAGACCAGCTGGTCTCCTCCAACCTCTTTCTATTCCGGAATGGTAGTTTGATCATATCGAGATGGACTTCGTGACTGGTTTTCCAAAGTCCAAGTGTGGAAATGATGCTATCTTCGTTGTCATTGATAAGCTTACCAAAGTGGCTCATTTTCTTCCTATCAAAGAATCTATCACAGCAGCTCAGCTGGCAGAGCTATACACCTCCAGAATTGTCTCCTTGCACGGCATTCCACAATTGATATCTTCAGATCGTTGAAGCATCTTCACTTCTAAGTTCTGGGACTCCTTTCAGACGGCCATGGGTTCCAACATTCGTTTTAGCACAGCTTTCCATCCTCAAACAAGTGGCCAAGTCGAGCGAGTCAATCAAATTCTTGAAGATATGCTCAGGGCTTGTGTCATCTCTTTCGGTATGAAGTGGGAAGATTGTCTTCCATATGCCGAGTTCTCCTACAACAATAGCTTCCAAGCGAGTTCGGGCAAGGCCCCATTCGAATTTCTCTATGGCAGAAAGTGTCGTACTCCTCTCAACTGGTCTGAGACAGGTGAACGCCAACTTCTTGGCAATGACTTGATCACAGAAGCCGAAGAAATGTGCAAAGTCATTCGTGAGAATCTCAAAGCCGCACAATCGCGCCAAAAGAGTTACTATGATAGCAAGCACCGTGATTTGGCTTTTGAAATCGAAGACCATGTCTATCTCTGCATCTCTCCAATGAAAGGCACTCGTCGCTTCGGTATCAAAGGGAAGCTTTCCCCTAGATACGTGGGTCCTTTCAAGATCATTGGCAAAAGAGGCGATCTCGCCTATCAATTTGAGCTTTCATCCAACTTTGCAAACGTGCACGATGTGTTTCACGTGTCACAGCTTCGCAAGTGCTTCAAGACTCCTGAGCGCACTATCAACTTCGAAGAAATCGACCTCCAAGAAGATCTTTCTTATCATGAGCACCCCATTGCTATTCTTGAAGAAACCGAGCGCAAGACTCACAACAAGTCAATCAAATTCCTGAAAGTGAAGTGGTCACACCATTCCGACCGAGAAGCCACCTGGGAGCGCGAGGATCACCTCCGTTCCGAATATCCGGAGTTCTTTCAGTCCTAGATCTCGGGACGAGATCCTCTTGTAGTGGAGCAGATTTGTAACACCCCAGATGTATCATGTCCCAATTTGGCAATATATCAACTTGACTTCATCCATTTCTTGTGGGTTTTATCATGTTTGGCCTCACCTTGTTTGGTTATGTGGTTTGTTCTTTTCATTGTCATATTGCTTCTTGTCATCATCATATAGTGCATTTTCATCTCATGCCATCTCATGTTGCATTTTGTCATTCATGTTGTTGCCATGAGCATCATGGGCATGACCTTGTCCCCCCTTTTCAACCATGGCACCATCACTTCTCCTTCCTCCCCTTTTCCTTCCATTCTTTGCGAGTGCCATTTTTCCTCCACCATAAATGTTCATTTTTTCCCCAATATTCTAACACTATGTACCTAGCCTCTCTGCCAAATTGCAGCTCATTTGAAGTTGTGTTGGTTAGGTTCAAAAATGCTCCAAGTTTGAACTATATTCAAACTTGTTGTTTTTTTCTACCTCTAAAAAATACCCAACTCAATTTTATCAAATTGAGAATAATTCCAGAATCCTGAGGATATTTTCATATCTCTCAGAAACCCCCCAATCCTTCTATGCTTTTCGCTCTTTTATTTCTGTTTGAAAGAATGGGAAAGAGTCAGAGGGAGAGAGGGAGCACCAGCAGCAGCGCAGCCCAGTAGTGCAGTCCACCCGCGCGGCCCAGCAGGCCTCCCGCAGCCCTTTAGCCTGCAAGCGTCAGTTGCTTCGTCCTCCTGTACGGCAGGACATCCAGAGGAGACACGTCGACAACCTCGTTGATTTGACGGCCGAAGATGCTCCACAGACCCCTATAAAGTTGTCCCGGTGCCCTAGGGTCTCCCCTCAACCGATCCCCCTCCTCTCCATCCCTCGCCGCCGCCAGGTGAGCCAAGCCGCGCCTCGCCGTTGCCCTGCCCACCATGAACCGACGAGTGTCAGCTTGAGCTCGGGATAGCCGTTGCCGGCGTGCACTCCGGCCACCTCCGCCTCGCCAACATCGTCCGTCTTCCACCACGACGTCGACTACGTCCCCTTCGTCCTCTTCCTCGCCTGGGATCGTCAAGTCCGGCTGCTTCCCCCGACGTCCTCTTCGTCCTCTACGTCGTCTCCTTCTCGGACAGCAAGTCCACCGAAGATCTTCGCCTCCCCGCCGTCGATCTGTTGCGCCATCGGCCTCACCTCCTTGTCATAGGTATACTAGGTATACCCATCCTTCCCCCTGCTCTTTTCGTTTCGTCGATCGGTCTCCGTAGGAGCGGCCAAGATCTCGCCGTCGTCGTGTTCCCGGCGCACCGAGGCGAGTTCTGAAGTTTTCTTCAGTTCGGTAGTTCAGAGACAGCCCGTGTGCACCTCCTGCTCCGGATCCTCCTAGCCGAGCTCCTCCATGCCTTGCTGCACCCATGCACGCTCTCTCTCGCACATGCCCGCGCCGCACCCTACTGCTTCCCCCTGCCCATCGTGCTCGTCGTAGCCCGAGTCGAGCAGATGCTCGAGCTCGAGTACCTCGCACGCCAACTCCCGCAGCTGCTCCACAAGCACGCACGTTCCCACACCTGCGCCGCTGCACCCGCACTCCCTGGCCTATCCCGCACCCCCGCCGGTACCCCTTGGCTCTGGTGGTAGTCGCCGTTGCTCGCAGGCACCGCCGGCGACTTCTCTGCTGCAGATGAGAAGGGACCCGTCCCCGTTTCAGGTTGCCTCAAGAGAAGCCGAGCCCCTACCAAACCAGCAACCCTGTCCTAGCCCAACTGGTAGCACACTCGCGATTCCAACCAGGAGACCTGGGTTCGAATCCCAGGTTCTCCACAGTTTTTGGTGGTTTTATTCTTCCATGAGTCTCTGTGGTTTTATTCTTCCATGAGTCTCTGACGCCTCGGCCCCACTGGTCATACTCACATCCAGCCACGTGGCCCACGGCCCTACCAGTCAGTCTAACGGCTGGGTACAGCCTGGGTGCACCTAGCTTTCCCCACAGGTTTTCTGTTTTATTCCATTTCGGAATATGCCAGTTTTGGCATATGCTGAGGTTACCATTTAGGGCAGGTTGTATCTTTGTGCATTTGTGATGATTTTTCTACAGCAACCCTAACATATTATATATGTTTTTGGGGTAGAAGAATCCCACCAATCCATTGGTGGCATTAGTTTCTGCATTTGAGCAAGTTCATAATCATGCCATCTCACTTCATATTGTTGTTTTGTCTCTTATGTCCTTGTTCATGCAAATATGCTAGTTGTTTGTTTTGCACATAAGTAGCTTCATTTTCATGCCTACTTCATGCTAGTACTTGATCCATGCCATGACATGCCTGGTAGTGAGTTGATCAAGCCTGTAGAGGTGCCATGATGAATCTGTTTCTGCTATGTCTAGTAATTCCACTAAGTCTGCAGAACTGTTATCTTTTGCATTATTGCCATGCTATTTTAGTCATGCTCTAGTGGTTTATAGATTGAGCTCAGTGTTCATGTTTCGTAGAGCATCTCTTGTACATCACTGCTGTGCATCTTGTTCATATGTTTGGGTGCTATAGCTTACTTATACTTTGCATCCAAGTGGCCATGTTGCTGTTTGCATCATATCTTGTCGTGCTTGTCATTTGAAAACCGTGCACCCGAATCCGGTGATCTCTATATCGATTCCAACTGAAATCATCTCATGTTTCCAGTGGCATACTTGGGTTGCCAAGTTGATTCCTTGTTCATCATCTTTCCTTCCGAAGCACGCATACGCTTTGCATATCACATCCCGCTTAGCATGACATGTTTTGCATCATGTTGCTTGTGCATTGCACCATGATTTATTGTGGTTCCTTTGCTTGTGTTCTTGCTTTGGGTAGAGCCGGGAGACGAGAACGCTTACGAGGAACCTGTTGAGTATGCTTACGAGGATCCAGCCTTCGACAACTCTGAGAACCTTGCAGGCAAGATGATCATACCTTCGATATCACTTCTATTTTTGCTTGCTAGTACTCGCTCTATCAATATGTTAGCTCTACCTGCCGTTGTTTACCATGCCTACCTATTGCCATGTCAAACCTCTAACCATCCTGTCCTAGCAACCGTTGATTGGCTATGTCACCGCTTTTGCTCAGCCCCTCTTATAGCATTGTTAGTTGCAGGTGAAGATGAAGTTTGTTCCTGGTCGGAACATGGATACTTTGGGATATCACAATATCTCCTGTTTAAATTAATGCACCTTATATACTTGGTAAAGGGTGGAAGGCTCAGCCTTATGCCTGGTGACTTGTTCCACTCTTGCCGCCCTAGTTTCCGTGATACCGGTGTTATGTTCCTTGAGTTTGTGTTCCTTACACGGTTGGGTGATTTATGGGACCCCCTTAACAGTTCGCTTTGAATAAAACTCCTCCAGCAAGGCCCAAACTTGGTTTTACCATTTGCCACCTAAGCCTTTCCCTTGGGTTTTCGCGAGCCCAAGGGTCATCTTTATTTAACCCCCAGGCCAGTGCTCCTTCGAGTGTTGGTCCAACCTGAGCGATGTCCGGCGCCCCTTGGGCAACTAGGGTCTATGCCAACCCGACGTCTGGCTCATCTGGTGTGCCCTGAGAACGAGATATGTGCAGCTCCTATCGGGATTTGTCGTCACTTCGGGCGGCTTTGCTGGTCTTGTTTTACCATTGTCGAAATGTTTTGTGAACCGGGATTCCAAGACTGATCGGGTCTTCCCAGGAGAAGGTCTATTCCTTCGTTGACCGTGAGAGCTTGTGATGGGCTAAGTTGGGACACCCCTGCAGGGTATATAACCTTTCGAAAGCCGTGCCCGCGGTTATGAGGCAGATGGGAATTTGTTAATGTCCGGTTGTAGATAACTTGACACTTGACTTCATTAAAATGCATCAACCGCGTGTGTAGCCGTGATGGTCTCTTCTCGGCGGAGTCCGGGAAGTGAACACGGTTTGAGTTATGCTTGACGTAAGTAGTTTCAGGATCACTTCTTGATCGCTTCTAGCTTCTCGACCGACGCGTTGCTTCTCTTCTCGCTCTCACTTGCATATGTTAGCCACCATATATGCTTAGTGCTTGCCGCAGCACCACCATATTACCCCTTACCTACCTATGAGCTTAAATAGTCTTGATCTCGCGGGTGTGAGATTGCTGAGTCCCCGTGGCTCACAGATTCTACCAAGACAGATGTAGGTGCCGAGGATACTGGCGCAGATGGCGCAACTGAGCTGAAGTGGGAATTTGATGAGGCCCTTGGTCGTTACTATGTATCGTTTCCAGATGATCAGTAGAGGAGCCCAGTCGGGACGATCGGGGATCTAGCATTTGGGGTTGTCTTCTTTTCATTTAAACTTGACCGTAGCCGGTCTATGAGTGTATTTTGAATGATGTATGATCTTAAATTATGTATTGTGTGAAGTGGCGATTGTAAGCCAACCCTCTTTATCCCATTCTTGTTCATTACATGGGATTGTGTGAAGATGACCCTTCTTGCGACAAAACTACTATGCGGTTATGCCTCTAAGTCGTGCTTCGACACGTGGGAGATATAGCCGCATCGTGGGTGTTACACGACGACACCTCCGAGTACCCCGTGTGTTCGCTGGAGAAGAAGGCCAGGCCTTTTGCTTCAAAAGGAGTCATGGATCTTTTCCTCCCCTACAAGCAGCTAGCGCAGTTGCTAGTAGTGATGCATCCATCCGTGAGGTCCTGGGTTCAAATCCAGCTCCCCCCTTTTCCTTTTTGTTGTTGTTTAAGTTATTCCACATGCACACTTACCCTTGCTGCATCAGCAAGTTCCGCTGCTCGTTCGCGTCCAGCCACGGCCACAGAGCGAGCCATCTCTGTTTCCGTTTTCAATTTCGTCAGGTTAACGCCAGAGCGCAGTTCATCTCGAGCGTAAGGCATTTCTTAGCATAGTTCTATCGTAGTCCATCTGGTTAACAGCCTATGCACGTATCCGTGGAGTCCTGGGATCAAATCCCAGGCGCCCCTGTTTCTTTTTCATCAATTTTCGGCACCAATTTTGGCTCACTTAGATCAAGCCCTTGTTCTTCTTCATGTCGGGCCTAGCCCCTCTCTTATCACCAACATATTGCTGTCCGAATACAACCCTTTAACAGTTGCTACAAGGGCGCTCTCTCGCGTTGTACACGTCAGCAAAGCTACTGTGCAACGCTGGGGTGAAAAAAAATCTCGGTAAAACCAAGCCGCCGGCACACGCTTCCTCCCCACTGTGCCATTCCCCTTTCCCCTCGCCTCCTCCTCTCCCGAGTCCCTGCGCCACCGGCTCCTCCCCTTCTCTTATGCCTTCTCCTCCCCATTCCTCTCATCTCCCTGCCTGGGTTACCGCCGCCGCCGTCGCCCCAGGTGAGTTGTTGCTGGGGGCGGGGCAGGGCGGGCTGGTGCCCTCGAGTTTGCCATTGACAAGGAAGTCGTGGGTGGAGGTCCGCTCACCCCGTCCAGTCTTCAATTCCTCTCCTCAATAAATCTCTGAATCTCCATGGCTGATGCTTGTCCTGCCCTCAGGTGAGACGCTGCTGGAGTTCAAGGTGGCTGGACGCCACGACGGGGCAATAGATCAGCAGCCTGCGGCCCGCTGACCCCAACCCCTGCGGCCCGGACCTTAGGTCCAGTTCATGTATGTGCTATCTTCTTCTCCCTGTCCCTCTTGTTCTTTTCTTTATTAGATTTGATTAGAATAGCCTCTTTATTGATTAGATTAGTTCCTCACGCCACCCACCCCATCCCACCCGTGATTGAATATTCTTTGTGTGGCATGTGGTGTTATCCTTTTACCTCCTTCAACTATATAAACATTCAGGTAGTTGTTCTTGTGTCATATAGTAAATTCCCTCTCCATCCTCAAATAGGATGTTCTTTTTAGTTTGGTCCTAAGTCAAACTAGCTTAAGTTTTACCAGTTTATGCAAAAAAATCAACATTCATGATGTTTCGCATGGGTTAATTAGCAAAACAAAAATTATGAAGCAAATTATGGGATGCCTCATTTCACACATCGAGTGAGAATGTAGTTCAGACGCGGCCACTTAGACACAAGAGCATACATAACTACTGAGGACAGAAATCGGCACCCAGATTATTTGAAGAAAAACATACTCCCTCTGTCCCAAACTACTTGTCGCCCAAACGGATGTATTTAGCACTAAAAAATAGATCCGTTTGAGCGACAAGTAATTCAGGACGGAGGGAGTACATTTGAAACAAGTATAATCAAATGGCATGATGCACTAGCTGCCCGAGATCACGTTCGATGAATTGATTGATGCGCACCATGCCACTTGTGCTTTCAGTTTTATCTATAATCTGCCACTAACAGCTGGTGATTAATTAGTGTCATAAAGCTATTGTTTTTAGGAGTAGTAGTTCATTTAGGAAAATTTGAGAGCTGCTTGACTGAATAAAAATATTTGATTGGACAATTACTATGATAATAAGAAAATGTGCTGCAGTAAATACTTGTAACAACGCCGGAAGCATAATCAGTAATGTGGAGCCATTTCAGCATTAAAGGTTTTCACTCCAATTGCTTCTTCGATTGTTTCAGGTTAACTACCCGAAGCTTGGCGAGTTGTGGTGGTTAATAATTCCATTTGCTTTGACGACACTAGATCATTAGTCACCGGATGTTAAGGTATGATGATGTTCCTTTTTGGTTTTCATACAGACGATAACATTAGTATTTGTTTAATAGAAGTGCTAACCACTATTTCTGGCTATAAAAGAAACATATTGATTAATCATTCCTTAAAATAGTTTGACTTTGTCATAAGGACTATAAAAGAAGCCGCATTATGACATGTCTAAGCTACAAATAATAATATATATTCTTATTTGGTCTAAAATACAGCAACTAATATAAGACGTTTTAGATTCAGTGATCTAAAACGTCTTATATTAGTTACAGAGGGAGTATTATCCTTTGTGCTGATTAATTTATATGTACTAACTTATATTTATGTGTTTTTTAGAGTGGACGGTCATCTGTGATAGTTCAAACTGTTGTGATATGTATTTTGAGATCATCCTCCTAACAAGAGACAAATTAGTTGATTATTTTGCTAGATAGTGTTGATGTCTCCTTAAAACCGAGGCTTCTTTCTCATTGGATATAGAACTGTGAATTTGTAAATTATATTTATTCTATCTTTTCAAACAGAATGAAAAGCCATCTTCTATTTTCTTCCATCCAACTTTTCTTCAGCTTGAAATGTGCAAAACATTTGTCACAGGGATATTGTACTTTGATCAATGGATGTGATAAAAAACACCATGACATAGCCATGGAAGGGGGGACCTGAATGCACGAAACAGATAATGAAAAGCCTCGTGAAGTGGCAGAAAACTATATGTCTTATGTACCTTTTAGTTTCCCTTCAAGTGGGATGCCAAGCCTCATGAAGTGGTAGAAAACTGAGCAATATTAAGCTTAGTTTGTTGGGATTGATCCTAATCATTTCATATTCGGCTCAAATTTTGCTACGAAAAACTTTCTCAATGCATGCTTACAGATGCTAATTGCATACAAGTATGCACAAGATATGTAGAGGAGTTTCTATCACTAATTTTTATAGTATTGAATTGATTTAATGGTAACTACCACTGGGTGGTAGGATGGATTTTTCCTATACACACACACATGAGTTTCTGGCTAATTGTCTTTGAGGGGCTAAATTGGATTCCTTGATGGAAAATAAACAATCAACTGAAAGTTTCTAATTTATCTTTCTCCCTTTCTTGGCTGTAGTAGACTTTTCTCTAAGTGAATGTTCCTCATAATTCTAGACCAAGTCTTTCTTCGATCTGAATGACATGGAAAATGTTGTTTCATTTCACATATTCATTTTATTATATTGTTTAAATTTTTTCTATGCAAGCCAGTAAAACTTGTTTTTTGTTTATAAGCCAAACTTCCATCTTGTACTAGGAAGCCATAACGTCATAGTAGAAGACAAATGTGTGTGAACGTGTGAAAATGACTGCATAGGACATGCTGAGGTGCTCAAGCCGCCCCCTCTTGCGATGTCCACATAGGATAGGAACAGTGTCCTGAGCGGCTGAGTTGTGATTGGTTAGGAGAGAGTGAAATATAACCTAGATGGAGAAATTTGTGTGTGAATGTAGCTTTTCAGTTGTTCATGTGTCCCATTTATGATCAGGGATGCTTGAGTCATGTGGGATAATAAAACTGGACACTCCAGAGGTTATGGCTTTGTCTTATTCTGCAATCAGTAGGCATGCACAAGTCAGACCATTTCTCTTTTGCATTTTGCAGTAGTTTTACTATTTTGATGGCATGAATCAAATACCAACTTTACTTTCTACCTAATATTCTGGTGTTTGAGTGATACCAATAGCTTTTGCAATGCCTAAATTTAGCTCGGCGAACTGTACTCTTCGTGTGTTACCAATTTGTGGATGTATAGCTATGAATAGTACTGATACATACAATTCCGCCTCTTCTCTGTAGACTTTGAAGGATGAAGAATAAAGAACAATCTGTGATTAGGTAACAATTTAATCCCTCTGATTACACTTGTCTATGCTCCTTTGACTGCCAATGGCTAGTTCTTTTTGTATGTTCAGGAGATACAAAGAATTAATTGTTTGAAACTTAAGATAATTAAGTTTGCAAGAGTCATCAACCTGTCTAAAAAACTTCATTGAATTCTGCACATAAAAAATTATTAGGAAGATTTCTCAGATCATGTAAATGATTCTAGATCAGCCATCTAACTCCAATACCATGCACCAATGCTTGGAACTCATGCAAGTGTCATACTTGCATTACCAAATCAGGCTACGAAGACAAGTCTTCGTGCGCACATGTATGACCTTACCGCTCTTGTCGTTGTTATTATTTTCTAAAGAAAAAACTACTGTCATTAGGCTCTAAATTAGCAAAGTAACTAAACAACAAATACATATTGTATCAGATTTTTCCAAAGATTTTTGTGGTCTCTGCAATGTTGTTTGCAGGGATTGCGAAAGAGTGGCATTTAAAAGGCATCTAGCATTTGATGAATTGCTGAATGGTGGTGGTTGCGCACCATGGGGGATAGTGTTCCAAGAGAGGTCTCGAAGATGGTTAGAGATTAGATATTGACATAAAATCTATCAATCCTATCTTCATGTACATGTGTGTGTTAGGTACATCTAATTAATATGTTCTTCTGATTTAGGGAGGTCATCTGAATCTGAGACGATGTAAAATTTATTTTCCTATTCTTGGAAACTCTTGCGTTGGAGAATCATAACGTTCTTCTCATTGTTACAGGCAGCCCAACGTCAAACATGATTGTGCTGATGGATGGGTTTTGGCGTGGTGGTGAGGTGCTTGAGGTCGCGACTCTGCGTCAGGAACCTCCTCTTGAGCGGGCTTGTACTTCATGGTGGTGAGGTCTATCTTGATGGTAGACCAGTTGGTTGATTAAATGCCAATAGGAGCAGCTTAGTGAACCACCGATGTAGTCTCACTGTGCATCAGTATTTTTGACCTCAGCTCGTCTATACATATGATCCATGTATCGTATTTAGTTTCTCTCTAAGACTTGGTATGCTTGTGTTCTGATGATCCAAGGAACTCTGCCTCTCTTTTGGAGATCTTCCACGTTTTGGAGACTGTTAAACCTTGATTTGAAAATCTGGATGTGTCTATGACGAGTCATCCACCTTGTAATATTGTCATTTATCTGTTACCTATTAGCATCGATCAAACTATTTCTCTTGCTCTGCTTTATGAATAAACACTCTTCTGCATAATTTTAACCATTGTTGCTCATATGGACTGTCAACACGTTAATAAGTGCGTCAGCTTGATTAGTGCGCATAGTACCGCATAGGTGGCGCCACCAGGTGGCGCCCCAGCAACTAGTTGTATTCAAAGTGTGCATCTATCCAGCAGGTCTTGGGTTCGATCCCAGGTTCTCTCCTTTTTTGTTGTTTTGTTTTATTGACGTGTGTGTCTCCGTCCTAGCTCGTCCACACGCGCCTGGCCGCTTGGGCCCGAGCCTACTATTGGGCCGCTGCACCGTGATGCTTTGGGCCTGTGCCTGTTTTTTTCTCTGCCTGTGCATTTAGTTATTTTTTTCCAATTACTGGATAATAGCAGAAAATTCCATTTAATTGCTTTGCTCATATTTAAATAAACATGCATCGGATTGAAACATTTCACCTATGCATGTTGCTCAGATTTCCATGTAGTTTCACAATATCCAACTTTCATTCATGTTAAAATAATTAAAATTGTTGTTTGCATTAATTTGCATAGATGACATGTTAAAATGGTTTATTTCATAACTAAATAACCGTAGCTCGGAATTAAATGTTCTTTATATGTAAATGGGCTAGAAAAATGCATAGATTAGCTTGGTGCACTTTATTTCCTTGTTTAACAACATTAAAATATTGTTTAGGCAGAACAGTACCAAATTCGAAATATGCATATGGGGATTTTCCAGAATTGTTGTTTGTTGTTCCGGCCTCATTTAAAATTGCCTAGATAGGTAGATTAATTATTCCTCATCTCTTTCCATGAGTAGAATCATATATCCTTGCCATGAATCATACTTGGTTGAGCATCATGCTATGTTTATGTGTTGTGTGTTTACCATGTTGTCTGCTTCTTTCCGGTTGTGCTTCTTCTCGATAGTTCTTACTTCGTTGCGATCGTGAGGATTCGTTCGACTACGCTTGG
The DNA here is from genome assembly GCF_002162155.2 of Triticum dicoccoides. NCBI lineage: Eukaryota > Viridiplantae > Streptophyta > Magnoliopsida > Poales > Poaceae > Triticum > Triticum dicoccoides. Next base: position 373,234,974 of record NC_041385.1, read on the forward strand.
TTTGTGTATGCCCGTTCATCTTCTTCATGGACTTGTTCTTTTTCCTAGTGGGATTTCAGGCAAGATGACCATCACCTTGGATCTCACTACTATCATTGCTATGCTAGTTGCTTCGTTCTATCACTATGTTGTGCTACCTATCACTTGCTTATCAAGCCTCCTAAATTGCCATGTCAGCCTCTAACCTTTTCACCCTTCCCAGCAAACTGTTGTTTGGCTATGTTACCGCTTTTGCTCAGCCCCTCTTATAGCGTTGTTAGTTGTAGGTGAAGTTGAAGATTGCTCCATGTTGGAACAGGATTATTTTGGGGTATCACAATATCTCCTATGTAATGAATGCATCTATATACTTGGTAAAGGGCGGAAGGCTCGGCCTTATGCCTGGTGTTTTGTTCCACTCTTGTTTCAATCATACCGGTGTTATGTTCATTGATTTTGTGTCCCTAACATGGTGTGGGTTTATGGGACCCTCTTGATAGTTCGCTTTGAATAAAACTCTTCCAGTAAGGCCCAACATTGCTTTTAACATTTGCCATAATAACACTTAAAACTAAATAATTAATTTGCATAGGGCGTCATGAACCCGATGATTCTTTTCTACATAGCAGGGAGGGGCCAGTGCTGATGGTGTTGGTCCCAAACTAGAGCATTGTGCGGGGCCGCCCCAGGGCAACCTAGGTTATTTTGGCACCTGTACGCGTAGCTCATCCATCGTGGCCTAAGACGAGATACGTGCGGCAGCTATCAGGGTGTCGACACGTCAGGAGGCTTTGCTGGATTAGTTTTACCATTGTCAAAATGTCTTGTGCACCGGGATCCCGATTCTGATCGGATGTCCCGCGATGGAGGATTGTCTCCGCGGATCGTGAGCTTATAATAGGCTATGTTGGGACACCCCTGCAGGGTTTTAACTTTCGAAAGCCGTGCCCGCAGTTATGTGGCAGATGGGAATTTTTAATGTCCGGTTGTAGAGAACTTGACACCAGATTTGAATTAAAATACACCAACCGCGTGCGTAACTGTGACGGTCTCTTTTCGAGTCGGTCGAGAAGAGAACACAGTGGGCTTATGTTTGAACGTAAGTAGTTCAGGATCACTTCTTGATCATTACTAGTTTGCGACCGTTTGCGTAGCTCCTCATCTTATTCTTGTACTCGTAAGTTAGCCACCATACATTGCTTAGTCGCTTGCTGCAACCTCACCACTTATCCTTTCCATACCCATTAATATTTGCTAGTCTTGAAACCCATGGTAATGGGATTGCTGAGTCCTTGTGGCTCACAGATTACTACAACAACAGTTGCAGGTATAGGTAATACGATGATCATGACGTGAAAGCGATGCTTGCTTGCTTTGAGTTCTTCTTCTGCTTCATCGTTTAGGGGATAGGTTCCTGGTCGGCAGCCCGGGCTAGCAGGGTGGATGTCGTTTGTGTTTCTGTTTGTGTTTCATCCGTAGTCAGATGTTGCGCTTATGTATGATGTTGTTGTATTCATGTGGCATTTTATGCCTTTTGTATGTATCCCCAACTATTATGTAATGGTACGATGTAATGATATCCACCTTGCAAAAGCGTCTCCAATATGCGCTTCTATCCTTGGTGGGACCTTCGAGTTCCTTTAGGATAGGGTCACATATTGGGCGTGACACGTACGTACAGCGGCCAGGGTGCAAGAAAGAAAATATGGCCACGTACGTACATACGGGCGGGGCCTCGAACGCCTACTCGCACATACGTACGGCCAGGGCTCGTGTACTTGGTTGGGTTGGAACGGACAAGCTGTGTCGTCATCTTGTTCATGGGGAGCCAACCATCTAGGTTGAAACAGAATGCGTCATCGTGTTCATCGGGAGGGCTTGGATGGAATAGCCAATGGAAACGAGGCCTGGCATACTGCAGAACGGAGGAAACAACCTTGTGTTCAACCGACCACGGTCGAAATGGGATCATGTTCATCGGGAGGGGTCTGGCATACCGCAAAGCAGAGGAAACGGACTTCTATTAGACCTCCTACGGTCGAAATGGGGTCCTATTGATCGGGAGGGGTGTGGCATACCGCAAAACAGAGGAAACAGACTTGTGTTGGAGCGCTACGGTCGAAATGGGGTTCCTGTTCATCGGGAGGGGTGTGGCATACCGCAAAACAGGACTCCACGAGATATTGTTCATCTCCACCATCGACCTCCTCCAGCCTCCACGGGCTACTATTCACCCACCGTCAACCTCCTCTAGCATCCACCTATCACTGTTCATCCACGGGCTCCTGTTCATCCAGCCTCCACCTCGCGCTACTCCACCGGGTACTATTCAACCAGCCCTCTCCACGGGGGCCTGTTCAACCACCCCTCCACGGGCTACTGTTCATCCATCCCTCAACCGGCTACTGTTCAACTAGCCCTCCACGGGGTCGCCCTGTTCATCCAGCCCTCTACGGGGTCCTGTTCATCCAGCACCAACCGGCTCGATCGGGGTCATATTCATCCAGAGGCAACACCACGGGGTCCTGTTCATCCACCCCCACCAGGGACTATTCATCCAACCCCCCCCCACACACACAACGTTCACTTTTCATCAAGGGAAGGAGGCAACAAGGTTCGATCGGCTTCAGTTAGCAGCAGTAGCGAAGGAATCACTCGGGTTCAGTAACGTAGCTAGTGCAATCACTCGGGTTCAGTTAGAGCCCAACGCCTCACTCGGGTTCAGTTAGAGCCCAATGCCTTGCACAGACGTGCGTACGTGTATGAGAGAAACGCGCATCGCTCGGCCCCCGACCACCCACCGTAACCGGGAACTCCCCGAAATTTTCATCGCCCTCGCTTCTACCACGGTTTTTTCTATCATGGACGGCCCAAAGAATGTCATGCAGCTGCGTCTCTGGCCCGCCCAGGACAAAAATCCCATTTTCTGTCATGATTTTTTTTCGTAGAAGTAGGAGCCCACCACATCTATGATGATACCGGGGTTTGTCATAATTATCGTCATAGAAGTGTCATAAGTATGACAGAAAAAATTCGTTTGGGCCAAAATGTCACGGATGTGTCTTTTTTTGTAGTGTAAACCCTAGATGTCTAGCCTGTATGATTGTTCTGCCCCTACGGACTAAACCCTCTGGTTTATATAGACACTGAAGGGATCTAGGGTTGTACAAAGTCGGTTTATAGAAAAAGGAAGATGCATGATCCGAACGCCAAGCTTGCCATCCACGCAAAGGAGAATCCCATCCGGACAAGGGGGAAGGTCTTTGATTTCGTATCTTCACGGCCCATTAGTCCGGCCCATATCACATAACCCGGATGCCCGAGGACCCCTTAGTCCAGGACTCCCTCAGCGGGGGTGAGGGTTTTTGTGACGTGGGGATGGCAAGGGTTTTTGTGACGTGGGGATGGCGAGGGTTTTCTTTTTTCTTTTTTGAATTGGGTGGTGAGGGTTTTCTGTCGCACAAAGAAGTTCGGAGGCAACAGTTTGCTAGGGCCAACCGTGTGTGATTGACGCAACAAGCAAAACGGAAGTCATTGCACACGGTTCCAATTTTGGGAACCATGTGTGATTCAAGCAACACGCAAAATGAAAGTCATTGCACACGGTTCCAATTTTGGGAACTGTGTGTGATTGATGTACTACCTTCATCCTGGTTTATTGGTCCCCTCTGTAATTTGTACCAACTTTCGACCAAATATTTGACGAAGAAATTTTTATGCATGTCACCAAAAATTATATCATTGAACACTATGTTCAAATATGCATCCAACGATATAATTTTTGCTGACCTGCACTAACATTTTGTCAGTTAAATCTTTGGTCACCATTTAACACAAATTACAAAGGGGACCAATAAACGAGGACGGAGGTAGATTCCATCAACTGAACTGATTACATCCATATCCCAGAGTTAGACATAAGTAAGAATAGATTAAACATACTCAGACATAGATAATCAGCGTACACAAACACAAGCATAGTTCAACCATCATTAAGCATGCTCAAGCATACATAGTTCGATCCCACATGTCATCTCACATGCCGGCATGATCCTGAAGCTTCTCCAGGTACTCGGCGTACGCGACGTGCTCCACCCTGCGAGAATACTTCTGCTTGAAGGATCCAACAACCCGTCCTCTTGCATGCGCCAGAACACTTTGATACGTGTCATGAAGCTTGTGGTTGCAAAATGGGTATCGATAGCCGCCGTCCCATGTCCTAATACGCCTGTTATGCATTCCCTCATAAAGCTCCCTCGGGATTTGCCTCTTGTACCTCCTCTGGACATCTTCATCCTTGTTGTCCACATTATCAGACAGCACCTATACAAATAGTAAAAAACATGTTGCGTCAAATTAATGGTTACAAACTAATCTCTAGCGAACATTTGGTAGTTGCCAAAAATTGGCATCAAATCAATGATTACATGCCATGAAGTAGGATTAGGAATGTACGGCTATTTATTTATACATATCTAGAGAATATGGTTCAATTTTTATGCACATTCGTCTATGTACAGACCAATCTTGAAGAAAATAATGGCACAAACATATGTAGGTCATTCAAAATCAATTGTCAAGTCCTAGCTAGGAATTATTAGCACTAACACTAACCCTAGTCGGATTACTAGCAGAAATCATTTCCATAGATGAAACAACTAATCACTTATCACTTGTACCATTCAAACAATCAATACACTACATGGATGTAATGAAACTTACTCAGATTTCATGGATTGGGAGAACATAACCATAGGATTTCTATTCCAAAAATGGGGAGGCAGGAGTAACCAGAGAAACCCTATGATCTATTTGACACATAAATGGGTATAGATGACTAACCAGTTATTCGTCGTCGTCAGAGTCATCGCCGGAGTGGTCGTCGGAGTCGTCGCCCAAGTCGTCACCAGAGTCAGTGTGGAACTCCGCCTCCGGTTGTGGAAGCTTGATGCCATCGACGATGTCAGGTTGCAGCGATAACTCACCGGTATTGACGGCAACCTCTGTCTCCATCTCCATCCCGTGCTCCGTTGCTTTAGCAGCCCCGGCGTCGCCACTCCCTCCAATGGGGCGCTTCGGCGGCATCCTCATACACTGACGGCTTTGATGACTGAGAGCGGCGTCGAGGATGCAAGAGGAGAGAGGGGATTGTGTGCGTGGCGAGGATGGGGGTGCGACCGCTCGGGCGCACCATTAATATGGGACAACTCTTTATATGGAGTACTGGGAGAGAGGTGGGCGGCGGTCAAACCGCTGGCTGTCCTCCCAGTGACCCTGTGCAACGGACTGCTGGCATGCCTACATTCGTTTCACACTGCTACTCGCACGCCTCCCGATGACACTGCGCAGTGAGCACACCTATGTCAATTCACACACCTGTCCCCACGCCTCCCGTTCTGCCTGCGCGGCGGACTGCTCGTATGCGTCCCGTCAACTCATGCCTGCTCGCACGGTACACGGGTCGCGTGGCGGCATGTATATTGTTTTTCTATTTGGATGATTAATGATGCCGCTTTATTTTTTGCTTAACGAAGCATGGCACATATCCATTGTTGGTCTAACGCTCATGGTTCAAATAAATACTCCGTTTGGGATATTGGTTCCCAATTATTAATAATCTCCCATTTGTAATTAGATAAAGATTACATCAAAAGTACAATGCAACTTTGTATTGGTGTCCATATGACAACAAGATAAGTTTCATGAACTTCAAATAAGTTTTGGATGTACTAGAATTTAAAAATCAATATTCTCATTGTTTGGAATTTGTTGCACGGGGAGTAAACATGTACCCAGTGAGACACATGTGTTTTTGCAATCCATTTAGGTGCACTGTCACATGTGTATGTAGCTCAAATTCGATTTTTGCGCATTATACCCATACAAAATCAATCAATTAATGTGCTAAAACGTCTTAATGATCTCTGATTTTTTAAATTAAAACATCCCTCCTTTGGTAACATATATATGTTCACTACGAGATAATTAATTTAACATGCATCGTAGTTGCGGTGGATTCACGGTGTGTGTGTGGGTGTGTGTGTCTGGGGGTGGCAAGTGGCTCGCGGTACATTACGAGTTGTGAGCCACCCTGTGGGTTGTCCGTTTTGTTAGGTAGGCCGGTGCCACATCAGAGTCGTGAATTCGTAATTTAAAATATTACACAACCCTTTCATACATACATGTTTTGGCCACATGCAGTCAATGGTTGTCCTACACGACACTCGATACTCGCGTATGACGCTTTTTGTGGGCCCGCGAGGTCATCCTCCATCACTTTGACGAACAACCGGTAGTGCGGTTAATTTGACTAGCAAGGTAGAATCATTTTTGTTTGTGTTATGGTGGTATATAGTACGCGTCAAAGAGGTGGGAGTGTACTAGCATATATATATATACACACACACACACAAATATATATATATATATATATATATATATATATATATATATATATATATATATATATATATATATAACGCGTCGGTGAACAAGTACACCTCACTTAGTGTCGGGACTTTTCGGTTTCCGAGACACGTGCCACTTCAAAATTGTGAAAATGACTATTCAAACATCACACAACGCCTCTTTGCGCCACATGCATGCAGGCGGTGGTTATCCTAGCTAGGACACTCACGTGTGACGCTTCCATCTGTGGCCGACGAGGCCATCATCGATGCATGTGCATCACTTTGACCTACATCGGGAGAGGTTAATTAATTTCACCATCGATGAGGATTATTTTTGGGTTGTATTACAGTAGGAGCATATAGTATGCGTCGAAGAGGGGCAAGGGGACCATCATATGTAGTCTGCTTCATGAACCTCGCTCTGTGTGGGTGCATGGCTTACGGTTTTTGAGGCATGCGTGGCACATCAAAGTTGTGCATTTTAGGTATTATATTCAACATATGTTTGGCCCACTTGCAAAGCGATGGTGGTTGTCCTCTCGCACCCACTTAAGTGGTTATCAGCGATATCGATGCTTTCCATTTGTGGGCCCGCTTGGTCCATATCTACTTTTTGCCTAACAATGAGAGTGGTTAATTTGACTTAGGAGGGGGTTATTTTTTTTCTTGTAAATACGGTGTATGTAATATATATATATATATATATATATATATATATATATATATATATATATATATATGCACCCATGCATGCATGTGTACGCATGAATCCCTCCCATCGAGTCGAAGTGGCTAGTACAACGACACGTCATGAACCGATCTCACTCTGTGTGGGGAGACTGTACGATTTTTGACGCACGCGCCACATAAATGTTGTGAAATGGTATTCAAACATGCATGCACGCATCACCTCCATACATATGCATGTAGTGGTTGTCTTCGAATGGTACACTCCCTCGCATGGTTATCGGCGACAAGCCTATATATTCGTGGGCCCGCGTGAACATCTATGATCACCTTGACTGACAACAAGATAGGTTACCATGGAGGATTCTTCATTTGGTTCGTGTTATCGTAGTATAGGTCATGGTGATATTCAGACCTAATTTAAGTTTGAGCGCATATACTATGCACGCATGTATGCATGAATCCCCGTCGTCGGCTTGAAGTGTGGTGTAACATACATATGAATCATCAACCTAACCCTCACTCAGTGTGGGGATTTCTAATTCGAAATCATGGTGCCACATCAAAGTTGTTCGATTGTGTACTAAAAACACACCTAATCCATACATATGTTTGGGCAACACGCATGCAGTGGTTGCCTTCGGGGACTAGCTACTTAAGTGATTATTGGCGAGCTAGCCTATCTGGGGTCACATGGACGACCATCACTTTGACCAGCAACAAGAGAGAGGTTGTACGACCAAGGTGGATTATTCTTGGTCCGTTTTATGATCAATCTTGCTGAGATGCCTCTCTGCCCG
>NC_041385.1:373243433-373248403 GCF_002162155.2 Triticum dicoccoides
TAGGTGAGCCTCGGTTGGGGGGCATGCATTCATAGCTTAGGATTCCCTTCGTGCTGACACGAGGGGGCTGCTAGCTACTTCACAGTTTCTAGGTGAACCACGGCTAGGGGGGCATCCATTCATAGATTAGGATTCCCTTCGTGCCGACACGAGGGAGGGGAGCTGCTAGGTGAGCCTTGATTGGGGGGGGGCATGCATTCATAGCTTAGGATTCCCTTCGTGCCGACACGAGGGGGGGAAAGCAATACCATGCACTTTGCGAGATAGGTGTGACATCGAAGTTGCATTTGGTATTTGAAAATCAAACCACCCTTTTAATACATAAATTTGGTCCACATGCAAGTGTGTTCGTGTTCTGACCCTCCCCCGCATCATTTTTCGCCAAATTTATGAACATTAGACAAGTTGGATGACATAACAGACACGGTTCACTCAAACTAACCGTGTGCCACGGCGGTGCCCCTGTCACGCACACATCCGCACAGTACATTGGGCTCCACAAGGCTCCCCCTCTCAAAAATATATGCCCGCCTCGAGGGTTTTTCTGTTTCATAACACACGGTTGTTATCTCCGGACCTTGTGCCATGTTTCTTCTTCCCAGTCCCACCTGCATCCCCGGAAAATATCTGCCCGCCTCGAGGAGGGTTTTCTGTTTCAAAACACACGGTTGTTATCTCCGGACCGTGTGCGATGTTTCTTGTTCCCAATCCTGCCTGCCCCTGAAAAATATTTGCCTGCCTCGAGGGTTTTTCTGTTTCATAACACACGGTTGTTATCTCCAGACCGTGTGCGAAGTTTCTTGTTCCCAATCCCGCCCGGCCCTAGAAAATATTTGCCCGCCTTGAGGGTTTTTCTGTTTCATAACACATGGTTGTTATCTTCGTACCTTGTGCGATGCACCATCATCAAAATTTTCAATAGCCCCGGCATTTCACTCCCGCGTCTGACTACCGCGTAGTAAATTTTTTTGTACTGGCATCATTTCCTCAAACACACTCCTGCCCCCCTCCACACACACACACACACACACACGCACCAAAACCTCGTCGGGCGCGTGCGCCCATGATGTCTACTACACAACCTTCTTCTTGTAGATGTTGTTGGGCCTCCAAGTGCAGAGGTTTGTAGGACAGTAGCAAATTTCCCTCAAATGGATGACCTAAGTTTTATCAATCCGTGGGAGGCGTAGGATGAATATGGTCTCCCTCAAACAACCCTGCAACCAAATAACAAAGAGTCTCTTGTGTCCCCAACACACCCAATACAATGGTAAATTGTATAGGTGCACTAGTTCGGTGAAGAGATGGTGATATACGTGTAATATGGATGGTAGATATAGGTTTTTGTAATCCGAAATTATAAAAAACAGCAAGGTAGCAAGTGGGAAAAGTGAGCGTAAACGGTATTGCAATGGTAGGAAAAAGGCCTAGGGTTCATACTTTCACTAGTGCAAGTTCTCTCAACAATAATAACATAACTGGATCATATAACCATCCATCAACATGCAATAAAGAGTCACTCCAAAACCACTAATAGCGGAGAACAAACGAAGAGATTATTGTAGGGTACGAAACCACCTCAAAGTTATTCTTGCCGATCATTCCATTGGGCTATTCCTAAAAGTGTCACAAACAGCCCTAGAGTTCGTATTAAAATAACACCTTAAGACACAAATCAACCAAAACCGTAATGTCACCTAGATACTCCAATGTCACCTCAAGTATCCGCGGGTATGATTATACGATATGCATCACACAATCTCAGATTCATGTATTCAAACCAACAAAAAGAACTCATAAAGTGCCCCAAAGTTTCTACCGAAGAGTCAAAACGAAAACGTGTGCCAACCCCTATGCATAAGTTCACAAGGTCACTGAACCCGCAAGTTGACCACCAAAACATACATCAAGTAGATCACGTGAATATCCCATTGTCACCACAGATAAGCAGATGCAAGACATACATCAAGTGTTCTCAAATCCTTAAAGACTCAATCCGATAAGATAACTTCAAAGGGAAAACTCAATGCATTACAAGAAAATAGAGGGGGAGAAGCATCATAAGATCCAACTATAATAGCAAAGCTTGTGATACATCAAGATCGTGCCATATCAAGAACACGAGAGAGAGAGAGAGAGAGAGAGAGAGAGATCAAACACATAGCTACTGGTACATACCCTCAGCCCCGAGGGTGAACTACTCCCTCCTCATCATGAAGAGTGCCGGGATGATGAAGATGGCCACCGGTGATGGATCCCCCTCCGGCAGGGTGCCGGAACAGGGTCCCGATTGGTTTTTGGTGGCTACAGAGGCTTGCCGCGATGGAACTCCCGATCTAGGATTCTTTCTGGAGGGTTTCTGTATTTATCAGAATTATTGGCATCGGTCTCATGTTTGGGGAGTCTCCGAGTCATCCACGAGATAGGGGGCGCGCCCAGGCGGTAGGGCGCGCCCTCCACCCTCGTCGACGGCTCGGGACTCTTCTGGCCCAACTCTTTCACTTCGGGGGCTTCTTTTGGTCCATAAAAAATCCTCAAAAATTGGCATGTCAATTGGACTCCGTTTGGTATTCCTTCTTTGTAAAACTCAAAAACAAGGAAAAAACAGAAACTGGTACTGGGCTCTAGGTTAATAGGTTAGTCCCAAAAATCATATAAAATAGCATATAAATGCATATAAAACATCCGAGGTTGAGAATATAATAGCATGGAACAATCAAAAAATATAGATACGTTGGACACACACACACACACACACACACACAAACACCGCCGCCTCTGTGAGACCTCCATTGTTAACATCTGCCGGTTTGCCCGTGCAACTTACCCACCGATATCCATACCAAGCCGCCCTGAGTTTATTAGATGAAGCCTGCCAAACGCCCCTTTTCGTACAAATTTCCCACTCCAGAGCGTCGCAACCTGAGCCCAGCTACGCTTCCTGTGGAGCTCGAGGAGCTACTGGCCCAAAAGAGGCCTATCGCGGTCTCTTTGCCCGACGTCTTCGAGGAAGCTGACAACCATTACTAGCGGCAGGCACTCAAGAAGCGGGCTAGAGTATGCGGGTATATCACGGACGCCGGCTATGACATCGAGGTCATCAACAACGACGGCCTGAGGCGAGCTGTGTCATAGGTTAAGTGGCCCACCCCAAACCCCTCGGGTTCAACCATCGTCGATCTCATCCATGGCCTCGCCACTGATCTGCGAAGCTGGCTTGCCATCGAGCCCCTTTTGTCATTTCTGAAGGACAGGTTCTGCGACACTGGCTTGGAATCCACAGCTTCCAAGTCAGGCCTCATTGACGGCGACCACGAGGAGGGCACCCTCTCCGGCTCTTCCAAGAGTAAAGAGCCCATCTGCTCTTCCAAGGGGAAAGAGCCCGTCTGCAACATCAGTGAGGGCACCCTACAACAGTGCTCTTCCAACGGGAAGGAGCCCATCTGCGACAACATGGAGCACATCCAGGGTCCGTGCTCTTCCCACGGCAACGAGCCCATATGTGACAAGTGAGTAAACGCATGATTTGTTTTGCCGTGCCTCTTCACAGGGGGAAACCCATGATTTGTTTTGTCGTGCCTCTTCACAGGGGGAAACCCATGATTTGTTTTGCCGTGCCTCTTCACAGGGGGAAACCCATGATTTGTTTTGTCAAGTCCCTTTGGTAGTGTAGTGAGAATATGTCCAGCTTTAATTGCTATATCTGGTTGTTTGCAGTATGCCTTGTTTATTTCAGTTGTTCACAATGCGATGCTCTGTATGTGCAATTATTTATTGTGTAGTACATTTCATCAATCCAGTTTTAAACATCCTGATAGGAATGCATATATTTGCTTGCTGTTAAGCCTGTTATAGCTAGCATATGCCTCTTTTAATTTTTTTTGATTATTCTGTTGTTTGTAGTTAGCATATGTCTAGTTTCAAATGCTATCTTTGGTTGTTTGTAGCGTGCCTTGTTTATTCCAGTTATTCATAACGTGATGTTCTATATGTGCAAGTATGAACTATGCAGTTCAATTTCATCAGTACCAGTTTCAACAATACCACTATGGCCCTGTTTGTTTCGGATTCTGGGACCAGATTCTGCTTTGCCAGTGAAGCCGAATCTAGAATCCAAAACAAACTACTATTTGGATTCAGCTTTGCTAGTGGAGCTGAATCTGGATTTGGGTCCTTTTTAGTGCAATTTCCTGAAGCACCTCAAAGTGTACTTCGGTGGTGAAGTTGATTCGCAAAAATAGCTTCGCCACTGAAGCGAATCCATAGGTGATTAAAATCTAAGCGAAGCTGAAACAAACAGGGCATGAATGACTACATTTGGTTGCTGCATCTTGTAGTTAAGCACGCCTTTCCATTTTTATTTAATAATAACCAGTGTACTTAGACTAGCACAATACCAGTTTGAATGACTATGTTTGCTTGTTGTTAAATGTTAGTCCTGTTGTAGTTAACACACCTTTTCACTTGTTTTTCTTTACTAGCATGCTTAAACCTGCACACTGAAGTTATCTTTTGGTGATTATTTTGTCTACCATGGATAATTTTGGTTGATGTTTAGCCTGTTGTGCTTAACATGCTTCTCGATGTACCTACATAGGACAATTTTGGGAACGACCGCTAGTTTCCATCGAGGTTAGTTTCATCCCCTGGCTTATATATGCTCACTGTTCAGGATATTGGTAGCTAGTACCATATAGGCCGGGGGCTGATAAGGGACTAATCGGTGAATCGGACTTTTAACAGAATATATCTGCAACCCATTTATCGTTAGGTTAACTAGGGCCATATGTAATATATCTGAGGCTACATAGCAACATGCACTATACTTAATGTCTACATATGCAATCCTAGGCTACATAGCAACAAGGAAGAGTGTTACCTTGATGTTCTCATGATGTCTAGATACACGTAGAAGAGCAGCAGCAACAACAACAACAACAACAACGACAACGACAACAACAACAACAACG
>NC_041385.1:373248599-373257252 GCF_002162155.2 Triticum dicoccoides
CAACAACAACAACAACAACAACGACAACAACAACAACAACAACAACAACAACAACAACAACAACAACAACAACGCTGTTTGGATACTCAACTTAGCTTAGAGGTTAGAGTTAGTTACTAGCTCATGACTAACCCTAAACTAACTCCATCCAAAGAGGTGTTTGGATGATAGGGTTAGATACTTAGATTGACAATAAATGCACTAGGAGAACTAGCTCCAATTAGCACCTCTTGGGTTGGATAGTTTTTTTGCATGGGTTATAGATGCAACTAGCTCAAACTAGCCCTCATGTTTAGATATATTTTAGGGCTATTTGAGCCCGAACTAGCTCAAACTAACTCTAACCCATGGATGCAGTAGTAGTTAATCAGCCGATAATTTGTAAGAATGCAATAAACTCCTTCCAGCCCATAATATAAGATGTTAATTCATCTAATATGTGAGTATATTGGATATTTTAAGATATTATAAAAGAGTATTATAATACATCATTGTGCAATTGGTGTTTAGCTTGTAATATTAACTTGGTGCTTTTAGGTACATATGTCATTGGTAAAGATCCGTGCTTCGACCCTTTCTGCGTAAGGGGAAATGAGATATCAATGAACCATCATCAAGTGAGGAAGCTGATAAAGATTGTTATTAAAATGGTTCAAAAGATGCCAATTAAACTATTTTCTTACACTTTATCCAAATACAACAGCGAACTATGAGATGGTAAGTAAGAACTCTGCAGCCTACTTTTTATTGCCCATAATGAGTTGTGTTATATGACAATGTCTGAAACTTTTTCCTTTGAAGTGGTTCCCAAAGCAGTTTACTAAAGATTACCTCTCAAACTACATGATTGGTGGGGATGCAAAGGTTAAACTATGTCTACTAGAACACGATGATTATCTAGATGTTTTCATGAAGACCGTGAAGGATGGGCGGTCAACCATCACAACCGATTGGACTAGAGTCGTGTGTGCCTTCTGCATGGAGGAGGGCACAATATGGGCATTCCGGTTCACCTTGTTCAGCCCAGAATGTATTTCGCCTCTTTCTTATAGTCTTTAATAGTACAAGTATACAACTTTGGTTCATCAATCTTTATTTGGTTCTTATGTAATTCTTGATGTGTACCTATGAATCGAATAATGCATTGGTTGTCTAAACCTGGTGGATATGAATAAAGCTATAGCATACATTCAAATTCAAATTCAAATTCAATTTGATATAGCAGCAATTAAATTATGATGAAATTACGCTCTCCAGGTTGTTACGGCACACACGGTTGGTAAAGCACAAACGTTTGCGATATACACCATAATCTGATACGTTCATAGAGAGGAAACGTGTGCAAGCATGCACACAGTTGCCGTTTGCAAAGCGTGTGCGATGTCAGACAATATCACAAACGGCGCTGGCAAACTAACCGTTTGTGATAGTTGCTTTATCATACACGATTCGCAACCATGAACTGTTTCTGATGAAGTATGCATCGTAAACGTTGCACCACAGAATAACATGTGCGATAGTTGCCTTATCGTACATGATTCGCAACCATGAACTGTTTTTGATGAAGTATGCATCATAAATGTTGCACCACAGAATAGCGTGTGAGATAGTTGTCATGTAAGACGATGTTACGATGGTTCGACGTTTTGTAATCCTATCCGACACTCGTACGACGATTAGCTAATCTTCTTAATTAGTTATCGCAAACGGTTTGTGAAAAGCGAATGTGTGTGATTGTATGCTTGTCATACACGTTCTATAATAGTGGACTGTTTGTGATGGGCCACGCATCATAACCATAGCACCACAGAATACCGATTGCGATGGCAATGCAAGCACAAACGAGTAGGAGTATTGTACATGCATCTTGGCTCCCTATCCCCGACGGGTTTTGGGTCGTGTGGGAAGGACCCCCTTATTGCCCACACTCACATGGCGACGGTTCCAAATGCCGTCACGGAAAGGGGTTAAAAACCATTTGTATAGCACCAACGCATACCAGTGTTAGGTGCGTATGATGTGGTAGATGCTTTGGAATGGAGGGGCGCCTTTATATGAGTGCAAATTGTGTAGCTTCACATCATGCTGCCTCTTTTCCCTGTCCTCCTCCCATTACCTCCCTCATGCATTTAGGATGCTAATTGAAGGAGGATGCATCATTGGTTGTTCAACATTTCAGGAACCGCTACCCTCTCCCTCGTCTGCATTAAAGCCATATTGTGAACTATCCTGGTTTACTTGTAGCTGTCAAATCGAATATTACTTCACCGCCCACTATACGCTCGGCTGCACACGCCTCCTCGCCTCCATCAAACGCCTCCATTAAACCCGCACGCAAACGAAGAAACCTACTCTGGCCACACGTCTGTTCATGAGCGGGCCGGAATTAAACGCAATGCCAGTCGAGCTCCTCCTGTCCTCCCTTAGTTTAAACGAGGCCAGACGCCGGTCAAGCTCCTACCATCCGCCCTCTATTTAAACGAGGCCAGACAACGGGAAAGATTTGCACCCCTCTGCCTCTCCCCCATCTCTTCCTTCACCATTTTCTCCACACTTTCGATGGCTTCCGAGGAGCCATTTTCCGGCATACTACCCGGCTAGGTGGCCCGTCGAGCCCTTCGGATATGAGCGAGGCTGTTCGATGCTTCACCTGACTCGGGGAAACTATACGGGGGTACATATTTTCCCCTGACTTGTGCACGGACAAGCCAAGGACAGAGCAATGTAAATGAGAGACCAAGGGACTCGAAGAACCAACTAACATGTCAGAAGGAACCAAGACTGGGGCAGAAGGACCAGATGTTATCAAGAGAGAAGCCTCCCTTGCTGGGAAGGCAAGCCCGGCAAGGGGCGTGGCCACCCTTAGAAGAAGAAGAAGACCCAGGTTACTTCACCATGACCCACATTGTCGATCAGTGCGGTGGAAAGACGCAGGATGGTTAAGTGGCAGCCATTCGCCACATGGTGGCCACTTCCTACAAAGTAAACCCACAAATGACACCCGTCCAGTGAGGTGTCAAGCGAGCAAGCGTGGAGCTGGCGAATTAGCCTGGCAGGCATTGTCGGGCGACCAAGTACGTGACACTAAGCGGCGCATTAAATGCATGCTGTCAGCCTGTAGAGTTAGGTATGATAGCACTGTTTGCTATCATATCAGTGACGAATGACTAATTTGCCACTGTGGCAACCCCTTGATCTATAAAAGGAGGCCCATGGCAACTATTCGAGAGGTTAGAGGTTTAGACCACTCGCACCCCTGTATGTGCGTAGTCGCCGCTGCCCCAACGCAACCCTTGTCGGGCAAGTGCACTACACACCACCACCACCTTTTCCCAATCAATCCACCAAAGCAGGAGTAGGGTTTTACGCCTCACGGTGGCCCGAACCTAGGTAAAACTGCATGTGCGATCCCTGTGGTACTGCCTTGCGTTGGTCTGCTCTTGGTGCAGCATGACTCCCCCTGCTGAACCAGCAAGGGGCCGTCCTCGTCCCATAGGTGGCCGTGGTTTCCCAAGACATCTTTGGCGCGCCAGGTAGGGGGACTCGCTTACGCGAACTTGAAGACATAAGCAACATGCCATCTTCACTGCCATCTGCGTCGTTGATGACGCCACCGGTCGTGGCACCTGCGAGGGCGCAGAAGAAGAGTGGGGCCGTCTCCACACCATGTCACTGGCCTCCATGCCTCGCTGCGGTTGCGATCACGGCAATGATCCCCACTGGAGGGAGGAGACCCGTCTCGGTGACTTATATGATGCATCCACCACTCGGGCGTTGCTCGAAGATAGGACACAAAACCTGTGGACATGAGCTCCCTCATCCCCATATCTTCCCTTCATCAGCAGTCGAATTGCTTCAGCCCCGGCCACACCAGCGTCGACGACTACCGCGCCATGCTCGGTCCAGTATTCACCCTACTTAGGGCAATCCTGAGCGATGCGCTATTACGAGTACGTTGGTTGATGCCCCGACAAGCATATTTCGATGAGGCTGCCTGTGTCGGCACGATCCTCACACTGGCGGCCATTGGACTGACCTGAAAAGAGAAGAGAAAGAGGGAGGAGGACCAGAGAAGTTCGACATTATGCATCGATGCCCTCCAACCCCACGAAATGCATATCGGCCCCTACCTAGAGTAAAGGAGCCAACTGATTGACTTTTACTTTGCTGGACACCGCGGACACGCTGGGCACGCGCGGCCCAACAAAAGAAAAGGGAGCCTGAAACATAAGATAAGTTCATATTATCATCTCTTAATTGATGCTTTAGAATTCTTTGTAGTCAATTATCCCTTAAAACCCTAGAAAGCGTTCGTATCGTGAAAATCCTTATGTGATGGAACCTTGGTCAGCTTCTTTGGTTGCTCCATTGCCTTTCACAGAGCCTTGCTCTCAGGATGATAGGCTGCATCGAGAACTACCTGGGAAAAACCAGTCGGGACGCATCCACACCAAGATGACATTTAAGGGCCAGACCCTTATGACAATCACGGCAATATGATACCGGTAGGCATCCCAAACATGCATGGAAACAGATCATACGGATGTCGTGGGAACGATTCCAACAATAATAAGGGATAGGGTAAAGGAGCATGATCTATCGAGATGCAAATGGGTGACACAGTGGTTTTAGCGAGTTCGGGCCTCTCACGGTGGAGATAACAACCCTACGTCTCATGCTCCGGAGAGGCTTTGTTTTATCTGAGTATGTATCCGGAGATTACAATGTGTGTGTGATAGAGAGGAACGGATCCCCATGCCTGAGCTAAGTCCGAAGACTAGAGAGGGAGAGAGAGAGGTAGAAGGAGAAGAATGAGGGCCTGTCCCCTTACTCTAGTGGTGGGGGTGGCTTATATAGAGTGCGCCACCCCCTCACCCCTTATGTTACACGGTGGAGCATCAATGGCATAATGCCTGCCCACTACAAAACCGTCATGCTGACTATTGGTCTTCACATATCCGAGTGAGTTACATGGCCGAGTGGAATGAGCTCGTCGAGTGGAGTGCCATGCTCCAAGTGGTTGTTGCCATCCAAGTGACTTTAAAGTTGCGGTACATCTGGACGGTGATCTGGCCCAGGGGCCCAGTGCAAAGTGTATGGTGTCCATGGGTAGGGTCTTTTAGGTCAGGCCTGTTACCCTACCCCCAATACATGTCCTTGTCATTAGCCCTTGAATCGGTCGAGGTTGAGTGGGTCGAGTCGAGGTGAATTCCCAGATGAGTCGAGTGCTACGGAGGCACTTATAAACTCCCTCTGGTCACCTGGCGGTCTTATCTCCACGTGCTGCCTTGACGGATTCCAGACTGCATGGTGTCCGAGTGAAATGAGCTCAAACGGGTCCGCGGAGGAGCGTTAAACTCACCTTATAGAAATTTTGTTGGAGTGATTTGGAGCTGGTCCTGCATCGAGTAACTAATTACTCAGAATTTCTTCACGCCTGGAACGTGTCCTTTTTTGTTGTTTGGCCGTCACTCGGACCGGGCGGACCATTCCGAGTGGATACCATTCCAGTGGGGGCACGCTGAGTGCACCCACGGGGTGTAGTCCCCAAGACTGTCGTCGACTGCGGGCAGTCGACGGGAGTCTTAGAGCATGTCTTTTTTGTTGTTGTTCATCACTCGGACTGGTCAGGCCGTACCGAGTGGATATTACTCCAGTGGGTGCATGCTGAGTGCACCCACTGGGTGTAGTCCCCGAGACCACCGTCGACTGTGGGCAGACGGCAGGGGTCTGTGAGAAAAAAATCTTCTTTGCTTGTACTGATTGAACTTGTTCTTCTCTGACTCGTAGGTCGAGTAATTCTGGAGCTGGTTTTGCATCGAGCAAAATGTTTCTTTCCGAGTTCTCTTCCAGTGGGGGCACGCCGAGTGCACCCGCTGGGTGTAGTCCCGGAGCCTCTATCGGACTAGATGAGCCTGGTAGAGGGTTTAAGTCTCCTGGTAAACCTCCACGCAGTCGACACGGTAAATATCTTTTTAGTCTAAAATTGACTCAATCGGATGCATCTTCAGGCACTTGACATGGTGAATAAGCTCAGCCTAGAGCTAAGTCAGTTGGACTGATCTTCATGCACTCAGCACGGTAAATAAATTCAGCCCGGAACTCGGTTAAGCAGGTGAATCTTCGTGCTCTCGGCACGGTGAATGAATTCGGCTTTGAAACTGCCGACCGTAGAAAAAAGCCGGATACTCCAGGGAGTAATCGTTCTAGTAGTACTTCTTATATTAATCGTTATATTTTGCGTGAAAGGGGTATTTGTAAGAGTACATTGTATCCGTAAAGGAGCTTCGTTTTCACCCTTTTGCATGGAAGGGGTATTTGTCCGAGCGGACGTGCTTCCTGACTGATAGGGGTATGTTGACTACAAGGAAAAAATTGGTGCCACTCCTATGTCTCCCGGATGAGATAGACTACTGGTCTGACATGGACGTGCTATGAAAACTGAGTGGTGAGGCTAGTGTGTGGGCTAACTCTACGGAGAGAGGTCACTCATTATCCCGGGGAACACCGACACATGCCATCTCTGAGTCCAAGTTTGGGAAACTAACGCCTTGGGACCTAGGATAGGGTCAAGTGTATCTGTAGAGGAGAGTCGTTTTCACCCTTTGCAGTCTTGAAGATTTCAGGTAGCGATTTGGGTGATCGTCCGAGTGGACAGTACTACCCTTATACATTTTCGGCGGACCAAGCATGTATGGTCAGAAAGATATTCCTGATGTGATCAATGGGTTGATCGAATGGGTGTAACCCCTGAGGGCAACATGGCCAATGGCTGTGCGTAGCCCCCGAGTGAGGTAAGCTTGCTAGAGAGTGTGATATGAGGTTTGATCATATGAGTAACTTAATTGTTCCCATGTTGAGGGTGTAGAGGTAAAGACATGTACAATAGATGGAGACGCGCGAGGCGGCTGAGGGGCGATGATGTGCACAACCGAGTGACGACGCGTGGGGCGGCCGAGTGGTGAAGACGTGCGCAGCCGAGTGGCGACATGCAAAGCGGCCGAGTGGTGAAGACGTGCCCAACCGAGTGACAACGTGCGGGGCGGCCGAGTCACGACGTGCGAGGTGGTCGAATGATGAAGACGGGAACAACTGAGTGGCAACGCACGGGGCGGCTGAGTGGTGAAGACGTGCACAACCGAGTGGCGACACGCGGGGCGGCCGAATGGTGATGACGTGCGAGGTGGTCGAATGCAGGACTACATATCCAGCCAGGTGGAGATGCACGGGGCAGCCGAGTGGTGAAAACGTGCAAAACCGAGTGGCAGCGCACGGGGCGGCTAAGGCGAAGTTGTGTGCCACCGTACGGCGAAAATGGTCCTCGGAGGAGTTAGTCGAATGCTTTCGAAGATGATGTAGTGACGAGGTCAGTGTAACGTGGTTGCGGTGCGAGAAGACCAGTCTGCCAACTGATTCTGAGTAGGAACGAAGATGGAGCGCAAAGCATCTAAGTGATCATGCAACTTAACAAAGTGGCGGGTCCGAGTGCACTCGTTGAAGTGAAAGATCTGACTGGTGTCGAAGTACTCAACCACTCAGGAGAGTGTGATTCTAGCTGCAGCCCCCGAGTGTGACATAGCCCCCGAGTGTGGCGTAGCCCCTGAGCATACTATAGGCTTCGATCGCAGTCCTGTCGGGACACGATCAATATAGTTTTGAATGGATAAATTGTAATTCATCGAGTCGGAATCGGGTAAAGATGAGGAGAAGCTTCCGAGTGATGCTCGAAAGAGGCAAACCCGCAAAAGAGTGAAGTGTGAAGTTTATTTATAAAAGGACTTAACTATCTCATGCCTGACGAGGTCTATATCATTGATATGATGAAGAGGATTCCACAAAGGGGTTGGCCGGATGTGTTTGAAGTCAACAGAGCGACAAGGTCGGTGTTGTGGTGCGCTGGGACTGGTATGGTGACCAAGTCCGAGCAGCGATGAAGTTGGCGCATAGGTCCGTCGAGTGATCGCGTAACTTGTGTAAAACATGGAACAAGCCAACAAAATAATTTCTCGAGGAAATTTGATGTGTGCTGAAATGATTTGTGTGAATAAGACCCATAGACACCCGCTGGGAGTGCAAGGGCCTGGCTGGTTAACAAGCAAGAGTCTGAAAGAGCGAAGGATCCGTTCGAACTTGTCAAAGCGATGGATCTGACTGAACTCATTGGAATACTGGCTCAAATAAAACGGAATTGCAGTGTTTCGACTGAGTTACAGCCCCGGAGGACCGATGCAAACTCGAAATCAAGAACGACACATGGTGTTCGTGAATGATGTATGCGAAAAATGGAAGTTGGACTTAGTAGTCACATAACCAGTACTAAGCAAGTATGTGAAAATAAGCAGTCGGGCGTAGAGGTATACTCGGTGGCGTGGCCTCCGAGTGAACGTGATGTATGAATTACGGGATATTCGGGAAGACAAAAATAACAAAATGTAAAATGACTTAGCAGTCTGAAGCCGCGCGGGTGGCCGAGTGGTGATGAGGCGACCAACTGACTGGCGATGCGTGGGGCGGCCGAGTGGTGATGAGGCGACCAACTGAGTGGCGACGCGTGGGGCGGCCGAGTGGTAATGAGGTGACCAACCGATGGCGACGCGCGGGGCGGCTGAGTGGTTATGACGTGACCAACCGATGGCGAAGCGTGGGGCGGCCG
>NC_041385.1:373262871-373263534 GCF_002162155.2 Triticum dicoccoides
TGGCGGCAGAGTGGTGATGAGGTGACCAACCGATGGCGACGCGCGGGGTGGCCGAGTGGTGATGACGCGTTCAGCAGAGTGGCGAGGTGCGGGGCATCCGAGTGATGTAGACGCGTCCCGAAGACTGACAATGTGGGGTCGTCCGAGTGATGTAGACTCGTCCCGCGGTGTGGCGAGGCGCGAGGCGTCCGAGTGATGTTGACGCGTCCCGCAGAGTGGTGATGCGCGGGGCATCCGAGTGAAGTAGACGCGTGTCCCGCAGTGTGACGATGGACGGTGCGTCCTAGTGAAGTAGACGAGTCCCGCGGAGTGACAATGCGCGGGGCGTTCGAGTGAAGTAGATGCGTGTCCCTTGGACTGACGATGGACGGGGCGTCCGAGTGAAGTAGACAAGTCCCGCGGAGTGACGATGCGTGGGGCGTCTGAATGAAGTAGACGAGTCCCGCGGAATGGTGATGAGGTGATGAACCGATGGTGACGCGTGGGGCGGCCGAGTGGTGATGAGGTGACCAAGCGAGTGGCGACGCGCGGGGAGACCGAGTGGTTATGTGGTGACCAACCGAGTGGCGATGCGCGGGGCGGCCGAGTGTTGATGAGCTGACCAACCGATGGCGACGCACGGGGCGGCCGCGTGGTGATGAGGTGACCAACCGATGGCGACGC
>NC_041385.1:373267520-373293474 GCF_002162155.2 Triticum dicoccoides
GAGTCCCGCGGAGTGACAATGCGCGGGGCGTTCGAGTGAAGTAGATGCGTGTCCCTTGGACTGACGATGGACGGGGCGTCCGAGTGAAGTAGACAAGTCCTGCGGAGTGACGATGCGTGGGGCGTCTGAATGAAGTAGACGAGTCCCGCGGAATGATGATGCGTCGGGCGTCCGAGTGAAGTAGATGCGTGTCCCGCGGAGTGACGATGGACGGGGCGTCCGAGTGAAGTAGAGGGACGATGCGCAGGGCGTCCCAGTGAAGTAGACACGTTCCATGGAGTGACGACGCGTGGGCGGCCGAGTGTCGAGGACGCGTCCAACCGAGTGGCAGCACATGGGACGGTCGAGTTGAGCATGTCGACGAGGAGGCGTCCGACCGAGTGGAAACACACGAATGATCAAGTGCCAGCACGTTAGTCGCCTAAACGTGTCCAAGAAAGCGATGCGTGCCCGAGTGTTGCATATGTCGAGTGTAGACTTGCACTTGTCCAAGCATACCAGAGTACCCACTCAGAGTAGCGGACGGGATGGGTTGGCTTGAAGTCAAGCAAGCTGCGTGTGCGCTGGAGGCTGGTGCAGGTGGCTGTGGAAAAAAAATGAATCAACGCACCTTGTTTGAATGGCTGATTAATGAGGCAGCCAATTAATCCGGCGTTGAGATCCCTTCTGTTTCCAAATTTTCCTGCATGCAGTTAATTGATGGAAGAAACAACCCATGTCCTGACCATGTAGGAGTACACAGAATCTGCATGTAAGAGGCATTAATTAGTGCTAATTAAGACGGAACTAAAACAAGGAAATTTCTGCATGTGATGCGGGTTGAAATTAGGAGAGTTGTGAAGGCAGCCCGGAGTCCGGAGAGCTCTGCTGCGGTGAAAACTGCCGGTCAGGCCGGAAACTGATGGAGATCGGAGATGGCGATGAGGAGGATAAGCAGCTAGATACTGTCCAGGTGCGGGAGTCGCGGGCCAGCACATCCAAGGGCAAGGCCGGTGCGAGCGTTGTGGTCGCATTTTCACTGCTTGGGGGGTCGGAGCCGTGCGCCGGTCGGAGTCGCACTTCGATGCCCGCAGAGCTGAGCCGAGTGCCGGCAGCCGGGCCTCATCGCCCGAGAGCCGGGTCGACCGCTGGTCGTCGTTCTCCGCGGGCCGAGGAGCAAGGCCACGCATTAGCGGCTGTGCGTGTGTGTGCGCTCGGCGACGACGTTCGCAAATGAGGCCAGGGATGACGACATCGTCCGGGAGCCGAGCCACCAATTAGTACAAAGGGAGGCATCCATTTTGATGAGCTCGTGTGCATACAGAAAAAGAACAAACTATAGTTAGATCATTGTAATGTTTGATTGTAAAGAATAAGATAGTATGGAATGGGATTTCCTGATCCCTTTGTACCAAGAGTATGATGACTCCCCTGTGAATGGAGTGATGTCCGAAGCATCTTGGATCAGATCCTCCATTGATGATTGTTGATCAGCGGACGAACATTAAAGAAAGAAAACCATTTGCATCATGGCTCGATAAATGCCATGCCCCACGGTGGGCGCCAACTGTCGTGGGAACGATTCTGACAATAATAAGGGATAGGGTAAAGAAGCATGATCTATCGAGATGCAAATGGGTGACACAGTGGTTTTAGCGAGTTCGGGCCTCTCACGGTGGAGATAACAACCCTACGTCTCGTGCTCCGGAGAGGCTTTGTTTTATCTGAGTATGTGTCCGGAGATAACAATGTGTGTGTGTGTGTGTGTGAGGAACGGATCCTGATGCTGGAGGTAAGTCCGGAGACTAGAGAGGGAGAGAGAGGCTGAAGGAGAAGAATGAGGGCCTCTCCCCTTAGTCTAGTGGTGGGGGTGGCTTATATAGAGTGCACCACCCCCTCACCCCTTATGTTACACGGTGGAGCATCAATGCCATAATGCCTGCCCACTACAAAACCGTCATGCTGACTATTGGTCTTCGCATATCCGAGTGAGTTACACGGCCGAGTGGAATGAGCTCGTCGAGTGGAGTGCCGTGCTCCGAGTGGTTATTGCCGTCCGAGTGACTTTCAAGTTGCGGTACATCTGGACGGTGATCTGGCCCAGGGGCCCAGTGCAAAGTGTACGGTGTCCATGGGTAGGGTCTTTTAGGTCAGGCATGTTACCCTACCCCCAATACATGTCCTCGTCAACAGACGCAAGCATACGGGGAATAAGGGGATAAACGCGCGACTAACATTCAACCCAAAGTTCTAGTTTAACAGGAATGTCAGAGATAGGATGACTAAACACAAAATATGCGACATGTTTTCGTTATAGGGCAATGGAGGCCCAATAGTTGGCTTGACGACCAGGCGGAGAGATTCAGACCAGGAGGACCCTGTCGGCCCGTGATGTAGCCTTCTCCTTGGCGGCTACAACATCGACGCCTGCTGGGGGTTCTTGAATCCATCGTCGAGGTCGAGATCCGGGTGGCGGCAGGTGATGTTGCTCACGACCATGAGGAGGGCGTTGCGAGCCAGCTTCCGGGATTCGGTTGTGATGCGCTGAGCCCTCCCCGCTTCATGCGCCTCAAGCTTCTCGATCAGCTCGTTGAAGAAGACCGCCAACTTGGCGCTTGGGACCTCGTGTTGGCTGAGCGTGAAAATGGGGCCGTCCATGCACATCTCCACGGCCCGAGCGCCTAGGTGTTCGGCTATGTCGACCAGGCTCTTGACCCAGAGGGTGCTCAGGTCAACTTGGTTCTTCAACTTGTCCTCGGCCTCCTGCCGGAGACGTTTGGCGTTATCCAAATCCCTGGTCAGCATTTGTTGGCGGGACTCGAGTGACTCTACCGAGCTCTCCAATGTGCCAATCCTCGCCTTCGGATCTTAGATTTTGCGATCAGCAGCTTCGACGCTTTGAATTGGAGGAAAGTTGTGATTGCACATTGTTTAAGAGGGTCTCCGCTTTCTGCGCCTCCTCCTTGAGGGCGTCCAACTCCCTAGCGCTCTTGGCAAGGTCCTCCGCCCGCTCGGACATCTGTCGATCAAGGTCAGTCTTGGCAGCAGACACGACAGCCAAGTCGTCAGCAAGCTTCTTTAGTCGAGCAGCAGAATCAGCGGCAACAACATTTAGAGCCACCTCCTGCTTTTCCTCCTAGTCGTTGGTGTGCTGGCAGATGAGAGCCTCCAATTCATCCTCCTTGGTGCTGAGAGTGGCAGCAATATTCTCTTCTCGAAGGGAAATGTCTTGCTCTCTGGCATCCAGGGAAGCCTTATGGTCCACTAGATGCGCCTCACGGGCTATGACATCCTCCCGCATCACCTCGAGCGTCTCTTGCTGCCTCCGAAGCACATTCAAGTGCTTGTCATGCCACTCGCGCAGCTCCAAGCCCTTGTCCTTCACCTTCTAGTCCATCTTGTCAACAGATTCATGTCGCTCCTTGAGCTCCACCCACTTTTGGTTGTGTCGGGCCTGCATCTCCATGACGCCTGCCGCCATGAATTCCATGAAGGACAAGTCCATGGCAACGGCGATCGAGTCATCAGCCTCCCCAGCCTCTCGGTAAAGTGGAGCCAAGATGCATTGAAGGTCTTCGGCAAGTTCGGTGTCCGTCACCAAAGACAGGTCGGGGGCTCCAGCTTTGAGCGGCGACAGCACCATGGCCAGCGCGCTGGAGGAACACGGCGGGGTCTTGATGACGGGCCCGGTGGCGGGGAGTGGGCGCATTGTTTGGAGAGGAATCTTCACATCTACGGCCACTCCCACGGCCGGGACGATCTCATAAGGGCGCTCCATCACCGCCAGGGACCCCTGTGTGTCCCCGGCAACCAGATCCTGCCCCTCCGCGGCAGCGATGCTCGCGTCCTCCTCTACGGTAGCCTTGCCTATGTCGATCGCCACCTCCAATGGCTCCAGCTCTACAGCCTGGCGGTCTACAGAAAAAAGGGGAGGGCAAGAGAAAACGAGGAAGCGGAAATCAGAAACAAAAAAAGAGAGAGAAATAAAAAGGAAGTAGCAAAGAAAGAGCGAGTGTGGCACCTGGAGAAGTCTGCCGGGCGGGAATCTCAGTCTCCCCGGCAATAGTTGTTGCCGGGGCCCGGGCTACGTCCTCTGTCATGGCAATCCCGGCGACATCCAGCACAGCCTCATCCACCAAAGGTTTCATGGGACTATCTCCAACACGAGTGGCGGGGGAAGTGCGCTCACCAGGGAGGGGCTCGCCCTGTATCACCTCACCTCTACCACCTGGAGGGGTAGGAGGGCTATCTCTTTCGTCTTCGGCAGGTAGAACCAAGTCCCCACTCCTGGGCCGAGGGCTGGACTGGGGGCTCAAAGTAGGATCCCCTACCTCGCTCCCCACCAGGGCGCCGGAGCTTCCTCCGAGAGCGATGGATAAGGGATTCGGTCTCCTCATGCACCCCTCTACCAATGCCAACAACAAACACAAGAGGTCAGTAGAATACCAAGATATGCACAAGCCATTCACAAAGGGAACTATTGCTTACTCTTCTGCAATAAGCATGGACTCCAAGTTGAATTCCACGGAAGGGAGGGCTCCCTTCTCTTCGGGGGAGCGGGAGCAGAATTCTTCGGCAGCAGCGGCGCCCGCCGCGGAGCCGAAGGGTAAGACGAAGACGAGTCCAGTGAAGGAGTCAATCTTGAGCTAGAGTCAGGGCCGTTCTCCATCGCACCCACTGGGTGGAAGGGGCCTTGATCTTGATGATACGAGGAGATTGGCGGCATGCCGCCTCGGCCTTGGAGGCTTTGGCGGCTGTCTTCTTCACCTTCCTGGCGGCTGGGCTAGCCGCGACACGTTTGTGGGTACGCTGCTCAAGGTCCGGCTCGGGGGCTTGCGGCCCGGCCGCAAGCCACTCTTCTGGCTCCTCCACCTCGTGAGCCTCCTTCTCCTTTTTCTAGAGCTCCTTTGCTACCGCGAATAGTGCGTCTAGCCCGGCAAAGTTTCCAGCAGCAGGCTCATCCCCGGCAATTCCTTCCGCGGCTTGCGCCTCGCCACCACCTTGGGAAGAGCTCCCATCCCTAGATTTCCCCATGCTCTTCCCGGCCTTTGCGGTCGTCGCCATCTCCACGAGGTAGGCCGCATTGTCCTCCTCGACCTTCATCAAGATATACACCACCTCTGCAGGAGAGGTGGGCTTATACATCCTAGTTTCAGCCTTGGTAGCCACCTCCACCATGGAGCTGGACCACTCGAGCTCATTTTCCAGGGTGGGCATCTTCCAAGTGATTGTAACCCCTTCAGCATTGCAGCTGGCATCCACGACAATATCTGATCCCGGGCGGAATTGACATTCAGCATGATGATGGTTGCCAGAAGTTTGAACATGTCAAAATGACCAAACAATTGGCCGCATAACCAGGCATGGCCATACACCGACGGGTTGTTGGCCAGCCCAGGAAGCAACCTCATCCTGTCCACCGCATCACCATATAGCCATGCATGTCTGTCCTCTTTCCTGCAACTGCGAGATTCGGCGGAGGAGAAAATCTGGCCCCACATGCTCGATAGTTAGCCCGGCAGCCGCCAAATGGGTGATCCTGTTGATTGCCGGGTGCAATCTATCTTCAGTGAGGCCCTTGGCGCTCCAATCCCGGTCACGCTCAACAATCTCCTTTAGGGCTTCGCAGAACTCTGGACCTCTTTGTCCTGGATCCAGCACCAGTCGCCCCTCCATTCATCCCACCTTTCCCGCTGATACCCGGGAAGGTAAGCCCAAACCTTCCTCACCATGCGTGGCATCCAGCTGATAACCCTAGAGCGATAAGCTTTTCTCTCAACCCGCGGGACAAAGTAGTGTCGGAACATATCCACATTGGGCTTGACTCTGACAAAGTTCTCACACGAATGGGCAAAAATGGCCAAGTTCGCCATTGCATTTGGTGTAAAATCAAGAAGATGAAACCCATAGGTGTTCATGATTGCCTCAAAGAATCCAAAGAAAGGAGGGCAAAGACCGCAGATGAAATAGGCGCGGAAGAAATAATAAGAGTCCTGCGGTACCTCCTTCCCCGCCGTGATGACCATCGGCGCCCTGTGCCCCTTCTGGATAGGCATCCCCCATATATATCCATATCTCTCCTGGAGGATGGGGCCGCTCAGATTTGATGGAATGAACACAACATCTTCGCTCCGCTTTTTGCTCAACTCTGCCCCTCTTTTGCTCCCCTTGATGGCGGCTTCCTTTGCCGCAACCGTCTGCTTCTTCTTCGCGTTTCTGCCCCATTTCTGTTAACGGCAGCGAGAAGAACTACGGCAGGAGGGAGAAGAGAGGAATGTTGCTTGTCTTGAGGAGGAAGAAGATGAGGTAGCAGGGCAGAGAACAGATGGATCGCGCCGCTCCGTTTTTCCTGCTCTTAAGAGAGGGACACAGAACGGGGGCACGACGCTTCAGAAAGTTACTGTTGGATATCGGGTTCCGGCAAAACCCTTAAGGTTCGAACACTAGGGTGCACACGAAGATTTCTTCCTACCAAAACACGCCCTTAGCCTCGTCGCGATTTCTAAGCTAGATCGATGAACAACACAAGAGACATGAGGTTTATACTGGTTCGGGCCACCGTTGTGGTGTAATACCCTAATCCAGTGTGTGGTGTGGTGGATTGCCTCTTGGGCTGATTATGAACAGTTCAAGGGAAGAACAGCCTCACAAGGAGAGGTGTTCTTGGGGTGGTGTGGTGTGCGGATGGACTCAACTTGGATCCCCTCACTACTGTGGTGGCTAGCTCTATTTATAGAGGCCCCGGTCCTCTTCCCAAATATTGAGCGGGAAGGGATCCAACAACAACCATTTTGAAAGGGGACAGCTAGTACAAGCTATCCTGACTAAAGGTGGTCTTCGCCTGCCAAAGGCACTGGTGATGACACCGTCTTGGTCTTCATGGTGACCTCCGTCCTGCCACTCTGCTGGTCTTGGTCTCGCTGCACCGATAAGGAAACCTTTGCTTGATGCCTCGGTACTCCGCGCCTGCGCTTGCCCCCTTTGCACCAAAGAGGAAATGTGGACACTGCACGGGCTGGCGCCCTCCTGGTCTTGATCTTCATGGGTTGCGTAATGGGCACCTTGCGAGGTACGCCTTGCCTTGATCTCTCCGCCTCCTCACAATCCTGCCTGGTGACGCTTCCCCTGAAGAGGCCTTGCGTCGTCCGCCCCGTGAGGCTTGGCCCCTCGCGAGGGTCTTGAGTGTTTGGTTGATGAAGATAGGCCAAACTGGGCCACTGGTTGAGCCACGGTGCAGGCCGCAGGCAGGCAAGTCTGGGGACCCCCGTTCCCAGAATGCCGATAGTAGCCCCCGGGCCAAAGGCGTGCTCGGACTTGGCTTAGCAGCAAAGCCAAAGGGCAAGTGCGGAGCGCCGTGGGCCCCCACAGCCTGCGGCCTTAGTCGATGCATGGCGACTGATTGGACGTGGGCGTCTCCGCTTCCCCGCGCTGCCTCGGCAACTGCCCGACTGACAAAAGGCTGGCGTGGGCAAGGCTTGTCTTCATTGCTCTCCTTCGTCTTGCGCCAGATACCCTTCCTTGCTTCCCCGCTTCCAAAATCTCCAGATCCGCTCCACTCCTCCCCTTTCAGTGAGCAATGGCGCCCCGCAAGGTCAAGGTTGATGTGCTGCCGGCTTGGTATTCGTCGGCCCTGGATGCCCCCAATATGTCGGAGAAGAATCTTGCCGCTACACGCTGGATGACGGCGATGGAGGGCAGCGAGATGGTGGAGACTGATCTCCGGGCTGGTTCAGCCGAGCCGGAGGCTAAGTGGAGCACCTTCTACCCCTTCTTCATGAACGCCGTCGTCACCGGCCTGGTTCCTCCCTTCTCCGACTTGTTCTACGATGTCCTCCACCATTATAGGTTGCAGGCCCTTCATCTCCATCCCAACTCTGTTTTCCTTTTGTCGATTTTCGCCTACTACTGCAAGGCGCATGTTGGGGTGATGCCGTCCGTGGCTCTCCTGCGCCACTTCTTCTCCCTCCGGATCAACGGCGAGCACACCTCGGCGTGCGCCAACTTCATCGCGTACTCCAAGGCCAACGCGATCTCGAAGACCGAGAAGAGGGCCGACAACTTCCGGAGCAACTAGGTCATGATGGATGCCAGATGTTACCACTCTCGGTTGGCGATGCCAACGAAGGCGCCTTAGTCTGACGAAGGGTGGTCCCATGCAAAGCGTAGCAACGACCGGGCGAAGTTGGTCCTGGAGAAGATGAACGCCGGCTTGAAGCCGGGAAAAGCGAAAGCGGCGAAGCTGACAGGGGCCACACTCCTGAGGGAGTTCTTGACGCAGCGGGTGGCTCCGCTTCAGGCGCACTCGCGCCTGTTGTGGATGCTTGGGGGCGCAGACGACGAGCTTCGCCTGAACCCGTCGGCCTTGGCCGACGAGGATCTGGCCGCAGCTCTTTGCCTCTTGGTTGGGGACGACCAGGAAGGTCTGGAGGGTGCCCCAGCCCCCCTGTTCCTCTGTGAGGACTGGAAACAGGTGGTGGATGCCATGCCCACCTTTGATGGGCGCGGCCTGGTGCCGGCGGTGCCTCCTGTGGCCCAGGGGGCAAGGTCGCCAGTGGAAGTGTCTTCAGGTGACTCCCGCGGGGGAGGAGAGGAAGACGAAGAAGAAGAGGAGCGCGACTCGGAGGCAACCATTAAGGGGGTGGGGGAGACGCCTCCCCGGCGCACGGCCAGCATCCTCCGCACCTTGCCGAACAATGACGAGGCCGACGCCACGCGGGAGGAAGAGGATCCACCCGCGATCCTGAAGAAGGACATGTCGGCGCTGATCTCCCGAGGGGCTGCTTCTACCCGGTCACTGCCCGAAGCCGCCTCCAACCCTTCTACTATGCCCTTTTCCGCTCCTGGACCTCTTGAGGCTGCACCCCGGACCACAAGGCTCTCGGGCTTCAAGCTTGGCAAGAGGTCGGTGACCTATGCCGCGATTGACCAGTAAGTGCTCGAACTCCATCTTGTTCTTGTTTTTGCTGCCGGGGCTTGACATTCTCCACCACTTGGTTAGGCTACCGGTTCCGGCAAAGAAGAAGAATGGGGACACAGCGACTCCGTCTGGGGAAGACTCATCTGCCACAGCTGTTCCTTCATCCGAGGGAAGGGGAGGCGACGATGTCCGCACCTCCCTTGTCCGATCGCCCTTGCGAGGCCCGGAGGTGCGCTATGGCAGGGTGCCAGCCCCCATGGCCCCGCTGACTCCGGAGGTGCCGGTGCTTGATGCTACTGCTGAGGTACCCAAGGCTCAGGAGCCCCCAGTATCCCGAGCCGTGGTTACGTTGCCGCCTCCTCCCCCTACGCTGCTGGTTTCGGGTTCTGCTGCCTCCTGTGCTGTCTTGGACCATGCCCTTTCCGAGCTAGGCCAGCTGCGAGAAGACCTCCAAGGCACCGACTCCCACCTGGTAGCCGGCCTGGAGATGGTCTCCATCTGGATTCATTCCGACGTCTCCGTCCGAGCGGGGTTGAGGCGGGCCGCGACAGCTTCTGAGGAGGAGAAGCAGGCCGCCAACCAGGCCGCAGCCGCTCGCGAGGCGGAAGTGAAGGATGCCGTGGTCGCCTAGGACCGCTGCAAGGTGCTGGAGGCTGAGCTACAGGGCTTGCACGATGAGCACGCCAAAGAAGTTCGTGACCGCCGGGCGAAGGAGGAGAAGATGAAGGCTTGGGAGGACGCCGTTAGGGACCCCGACGCCGAGCTGGCCGGTGAGCACGGCCGGCTAGGGACGCTGGAGCTGAAGTTGAAGGCGGAGTGGGCCGAGATGGACGCCAAGGCAAAGGTCCTGGACGAGGACCGCATGGCTTTCGCGCTCCTTGAGGAGAGGTCTTGCAAGGCACTGACGATGCTCTACGAGAATGGCCTGGAGAAGCCGCTGGCTGGCGCCGAGGACGGCCCCGCCGAGCTGCTTCCCTTCTTGGTCGAGGCGCTCGAGGAAGTCATGACCGGCGTCCGCCCCATGACCGAGGTAGAAGCTTGTGTCCTTTCTTCTGCGGCGCTGACATGCATCTTCAACCACATCCACCTTCGTGATCCTGACGCCAATCTTGACGAGCTGCTGGAGCCCGTGGAGAACGAGCACTTCGCCGCTGCTGCTGAAGCTGTGAAGGGCCCGGTGGAAGCCTTGCTGGAGAAGTTCCGTGCCTTTGCTACTGCGCCCACGGCAGGTGCTGCTGATCCCACGGCCTTGGGAGGGGGAGCTGGTGTTGGCAACACCACCACAGAGGCGGAGCCCCTGGCGTTCTACGTCGGCAGAGCCCGGGCCCGCGCATACCTCAACCGCCATTAGCCCCACTGAATCATCTGGGCGGGACTAAGGAGTGAGAGGCTACGTGACCAGTTAGGCTCCTAAGTCGCGATGCTCAGGAGTCCCCCTTGATGTTCAAACGACCTTTCATACCTTGGCTCCGCTCAGGGAGGGGCGCACGACGACCAGGTCCGAGGGACCTGGCTGGGTGGCGTGTGCTCGGGCCAGCCCCTGTGTCTAGCGCCTTCGCGTGACGCTCCCGAGGGGAGGTGTTGCGATGAGGCCAGACACTGAGCTCTGGGCTCCCTGAGGTTGATACGGCCGTGGGCCGCCCTCAGTTGTTTATCACCAGTGCGGAGCATAGCGCTTCCTTATGTGTACAGACATAGCCGCTTCTCGGCAGTGTCGTCAGCCAGCGCGGAGCATGGTGCTTCCACTGGTGCGTGGGACGGCCCCCCTCCAGGAGGAGCCCCCGGGGCGTGTACAACCCCACCCTGACACGTGGCTTGCATGGCAGGGCTAGACGAGGTGTATCTGGGCACTCGTGAGCCAGCGCGGGACTCACGAGGCCCTACCTCAAGGCAGATTGCGCCTGGTCTTGGATCTTTGATGGCTGTGTGTTCCTGCGAGATGGTTAGATACAAATGCTCTACGTCCTCAGGTCTCGGTCCTCGAGCGAGCTCAGCCGCCGCTGGTATGCCAGGTCGCGATGCCGTGGACAAGGCCAGGGGGTGAGGGCTAGAGAACCAGTAAGAGATCCTGAGTCGTGATGCTCAGGAGCCACCCTTTTAATGCACAAGCCATTTGCATGAGGGAGAGGAGGCCCGTGGTAGGTGGAATATGATAATCATAGGCAGGTTAAGCATGAAGGGCAAATCAGCTTAGATAAATGCAGGAGGGATACATGCCACTGGGTCAAGCCCGAGCGGCTTGGGGATGATGCAGCCCGAGGGGCGCCCCCAGCAAGGTAAACTAAAGACATAAGCAAAAGGGATACATGCTGCAGGGATGGACCCATGTGGCCTGGGAATGATGCAGCCCTGAGGGCGCTCCCAGCTGAAATGAACTCAGAAGATGTCACCTGGTACCATTGTAGAGGGGGTGTTGGAGTAGCTGAAGATGCATGATGAAGAGGCCAATCCTCACGAGCCACCGGAGCCCTGAGCCTCGGGAGGCTCTGGGGGTCCAGGCGGTTCCTCGAGGACCATCTTAGTCTCTGTCAGGACAGCATGGTGTCTGGCCTCCTGAGCCGCCAGAATGCTCCACAGATGGCGATGATGGGTGGCAGTCGCGATCGGCAGGCCGAAAGGCATGCGAACGTAGTTGTGCGGCGGACCCTCGCAACATCTCACACGTGAAGGCCGGAGGCACTCCTAAGATGCGGCTCGGTTGAGCCCTGGGACATTGATGCAGACGCGCAACCCACCATCCTCGCCTGGATGGGGAGCTACGCCAGGTAAACGGCAGTCTCCGCGTATGACTCTTGCTTCCTGAAGCTCTTGAGTGGCCTTGGTGATGAACTCCTGAGGGTTGGGCTTCCCACGCCCTGTACCTTCCTGCGGGAAACATGCCGTGTAGCACGCCTCCAAGTGGTGCCCGAGCGCCTCCCTCATGATTTTGGCAAAGTCTGAGGCCCTCCAGAAGAGAGCCCTCGGGCCCTGCCCGAGGAGGGCGCCGGGCGCACCTTCCTATGCGATGGAAGGAGGCGCCCCTTGCACGGGCGCGGATCCTGATGCAACACCTCCTGAGATGCCAACCTCCTGAGGCCTTGAGCTGGGTGATGTCTTCTTCTTCTTGGGGACTACCTCAGGAGGGTTCTCGCCCTTGCTGTCCGGGTCCTCGATTGATGCAACTTGGAAGGAGTGCTCGAGGGAGCACACCGCATCCTTCTCTTCGCAGGGGACTGTGATGATTCCACCGCTTCCTGGCATCTTGAGGACGTTGTAGCCGTGGTGGGTCACTGCCATGTACTTGGCCAGGGCTGGATACCTGAGGATGGCATTGTATGGCAGGCGGATGTGGGTGACGTCAAAGTCAATGAGCTCGGTGTGGTAGTTGTTGCGCTATCCAAAGGTGACAGGGAGGCGGACCTACCCTATCGGGGTGGTGGAGCCGTCAGTAACTCCTGGGAAGGGCTTGGTAGGCTGAAGTTGGTCATATGGCTCTTGAAGGTTGTTGAACGTCTCAATGGACAGAATGTTGAGCCCTGCGCGGTCCTGGTGATTTGCACGTTGCTGATGACTAGAGAACAAAGCATCGAGAGGACACCAGCGGTAGCCGCACACTTGAGTTGATCTGCTGAGCTGAAAGTGATGGCGCACCTGAACCGGCCACTACAAAAAAATACACTTCTGTGATGACACGTGTTTGTCACAGTAGGTCGCGTTCTTTGTCATGCATGTACATCCATGACAATTTTATGACAGAATCAAGATAGTCATACTTGTGCTGTCGTAGAAGTGTTCCATGACATTACCAAAATTATTATCACGGAAGTGTCCACTTCCATGACGATAAATCGCGCGTCATGGAAGTGCTTTCATCAAGGGTGACCGACACATGGCATCCACTGTAACGGAACACTGTTAAGCTATCGGGTCGGGTTTTGGATCCGATAACCCGTTAACAGCCCCGACCAATGGGGATTTTCCACGTGTAAAATCATCATTTGCTGGAAGAAACACGTGTCGGCTCATCGTTGGGACAGATTTCATCCACTCATTGGACAGAAGGCGCCTATGATATGTCGACACGTGGCACGACCCAATAGAGGCCCATTCATGTGAAAAGGCCGGCCCGTTTGACTTGGTCAAAAGGTGGCGGGCCGGCCCATGGAAAGCCTGTTAACGGCCTATTCACATATAGCCCATTTACAGCCCGCTAACCCAAGGCCCGTTACGCCCTATCTGAATTAGGCCCAGTAGCGTCATCTGGGCCATCCAATATGATTCCAACCCATTTTCACTTCTGGCCCATGTATGGCCCATGACGTCTTTCGGCCCATATGATGCCCTCTGTAACTCTTGGCCCATTAACGGCCCGTGGTGAAACTGGCCCGCGGTGAACAGTGTATCACTTTATACCCATTAACGGCCCATGGTGAAACTGGCCCGTAATGAATAGTGTGTCACTTTATACCCATTAACGGCCCGTTATTCGATTGGGCCGTTTCCAGCCCATGTTATCTTTCGGCCTTCTCAGAGCCCATTTACACTTGGGCTCATTTCCAGCATTCGTTTACTTACGGCCCATTACTGTCATTTTCTGCTTGAGGGCTAAATTTAGCCCGAGGTTACAGTCGGCCCGTTTTGTGGCCCATTAATACGTTAGGCCGTTTTCATAGCGTCATCAAATACGGCCGATTAATGACGGCGCGTTATGGTCGGCCCATGAACAATTATTCTAACTCTAGCCCGTTTACGACCATAATACGGTCTGTTATTGGCTCATGTTTGGCCAACCGATCATACGGCCCGTACAAGGCCCATTGATGATACGGCCCGTAGAAGGCCCATTGTGTCGACGATACGTAGAAAGCCCATTGTATCTATGGCCCGTAGGAGGGAAATGGTAACTACAGAAAATATGTAGCCCATGGTTATTGTGGCCTAGTTTTAAAAAATAGGTTATTGCGGCCACTAGCAAACCGCGGAAAAAGAACTACACTGACTACAAGCAAAGAAATAAACAAGACGATAAGGAAATAAATAAGCAAGCAACTTACGCTAGGCTATCACGGCTATTACACATATTACATCCACTGGGCATCAAAGTTCGCCACCAGGGCAACTATAGGGAACACAGCATCATATAAATGCCGCAGCAAAACAAGTCCAGAACTGAAACCACTTCAGAAGAGCTCAAGAAACAATATCCTGGGTACCCATAATGCTGGCAAGATGCTTAGCAAGCTTATTAACTTTCTCTTGTTTGGCGCTTAAGTCCTCGAGCACTTGTTGTTGCACCAGAAAGTATGCATCTGAATTCTGCAGGGACTTCCTCAGTCCTTCGGCTTCCTATCGCATAACATCAGATCGATGTTTTTCAACTTGAAGTTGAGACTCAAGAAGCCGAACTGATTCAGGCAACGAGTTCGAAGAGCTGGTGCAAGCAGTAGTAGCCAGTAACTCGAACACTACATCAGGACAGGACTTTGGGGTTGTCTCAGTGTCTTCAGTATAGTTTTTATCAGCTTTCTTGGAGACCAACAGGGATGTCTCACTATCTTGAACCTTATCTATATTACTTCCTTTACCATTGCATAACTGGGTACTCTTCTCCAATATTTTATCCGCGTTCTAAAAGAGAAACAAATACACACATCACAGGTTTACAATGTAGTATATGAAACTCATTTTGGTAAACCAGTTCAGTATTAAGGTGGACAGGATAACAACATGAAACAAACATATATCTATGTAGTATGTTCACTGTATGGTCTATATCATTCTAGTTTATGTTGCCAAATCAAGATAGATAAATTTCGAATCATATCTATTTAAGACAAAGCAGCATAGACAGAATATAAGTGTGGGAAACTACACAGCAATAACAACACTTGTAATGTGCATGGCATGAGAAGATAACTTTTTATTCAATTGAAACTGAAATCAACATAGAGCAAGTTACAACAGCAAACAACCAAACACGTTGAAGAAACAGGTTTAAAACATACCTGTTGCACCATTCGAGTTTCAATTGCATCGTTCAAATTTGAAATTAGTTGCTATGATTAAATACAGTGATGCAAGAGAAAAGTAGTATGAACCATATGAAGGAAATATGCCCTAGAGGCAATAATAAAGTTATTATTTATTTCCTCATATCATGATAAATGTTTATTATTCATACTAGAATTGTATTAACCGGAAACATAATACATGTGTGAATACATAGACCAACATAACGTCACTAGTATGCCTCTACTTGACTAGCTCATTAATCAAAGATGGTTATGTTTCCTAACCATAGAGATGTGTTGTCATTTGATTAACGGGATCACATCATTAGGAGAATGATGTGATTGACATGACCCATTCCGTTAGCCTAGCACTTGATTGTTTAGTATATTGCTATTGCTTTCTTCATGACTTATACATGTTCCTGTAACTATGAGATTATGCAACTCCCGTTTACCGGAGGAACACTTTGGGTGCTACCAAACGTCACAACGTAACTGGGTGATTATAAAGGAGTACTACAGGTGTCTCCAAAGGTACATGTTGGGTTGGCGTATTTCGAGATTAGGTTTTGTCACTCCGATTGTCGGAGAGGTATCTCTGGGCCCTCTCGGTAATGCACATCACTATAAGCCTTGCAAGCAATGTAGCTAATGAGTTAGTTACGGAATGACGCATTACGTAACGAGTAAAGAGACTTGCCGGTAACGAGATTGAACTAGGTATTGGATACCGACGATCGAATCTCGGGCAAGTAACATACCGATGACAAAGGGAACAACGTATGTTGTTATGCGGTTTGACCGATAAAGATCTTCGTAGAATATGTAGGAGCCAATATGAGCATCCAGGTTCCGCTATTGGTTATTGACCGAGAATAGTTCTAGGTCATGTCTACATAGTTCTCGAACCCGTAGGGTCCGCACGCTTAACGTTACGATGACAGTTTTAATATGAGTTTATATATTTTGATGTACCGAAGGTTGTTCGGAGTCCCGGATGTGATCCAGGATATGACGAGGAGTCTCGAAATGGTCGAGACATAAAGATTGATATATTGGAAGCCTATATTTGGTTATCAGAATCGTTTCGGGAGAAATCGGGATTTTTTCGGAGTACCGGGGGGTTACCGGAACCCCCCCGGGGGTTATTGGGCCTACATGGGCCATGAGGGAGAAGAGGAGGGCCGGCCAGGGCAGGCCGCGCCCCCCTCCCCCCTAGTCCGAATAGGACAAGGAGGGGGGGTGGGGCGGCGCCCCCCATTCCTCTTTCCCCTCCCCCTTTCCTTCTCCACCAAGGCAAGAGGGGGGAGTCCTACTCCCGGTGGGAGTAGGACTCCTCCAGGCACACCCCTTGGGGGCCGGCCGCACCTTCCCCTCCCTCCTTTATATACGGGGGCAGGGGGCACCCTAGAAGACACAAGTTGATCTACGTGATCGTTCCTTAGCCGTGTGTGGTGCCCCCCTCCACCATATTCCACCTCGGTCATATCGTCGCGGAGTTTAGGTGAAGCCCTGCGCCGGTAGAACATCATCATCGTCACCATGCCGTCATGCTGACGGAACTCATCCCCGACACTTTGCTGGATCAAAGTCCGGGGATCGTCATTGAGCTGAACGTGTGCTGAACTTGGAGGTGCCGTACGTTCGGTACTTGGATCGGTCGGATCGTGAAGACGTACGACTACATCAACCGCGTTTTCATAATGCTTCCACTTACGGTCTACGAGGGTACGTGGACATTACTCTCCCCTCTCGTTGCTATGCATCACCATG
Source organism: Triticum dicoccoides (assembly GCF_002162155.2). Lineage (NCBI taxonomy): Eukaryota > Viridiplantae > Streptophyta > Magnoliopsida > Poales > Poaceae > Triticum > Triticum dicoccoides. The sequence continues at coordinate 373,284,180 of NC_041385.1, forward strand.
ATCTTGCGTGTGCGTAGGATTTTTTTTGAAATTACTACGTTCCCTAACAGTGGCATCCGAGCCTGGTTTTATGTGTAGATGTCATATGCACGAGTAGAACACAAGTGAGTTGTGGGCGATACAAGTCATACTGCTTACCAGCATGTCATACTTTGGCTCAGCGGTATTGTGAGATGAAGCGGCCCGGACCGACATTACGCATACGCTTACGCGAGACTGGTTTCACCGTTACGAGCACTCGTGCTTAAAGGTGACTGGCGGGTGTCTGTCTCTCTCGCTTTAGCTGAATCGAGTGTGGCTACGCCCGGTCCTTGCGAAGGTTAAAACATCATTAACTTGACGAACTATCGTTGTGGTTTTTGATGCGTATGTCAGAACGGTTCTTGCTAAAGCCCGTAGCAGCCACGTAAAATTTGCAACAACAAAGTAGAGGACGTCTAACTTGTTTTTGCAGGGCATGCTGTGATGTGATATGGTCAAGACGTGATGCTATATATTTGTATGAGATGATCATTTTTTGTAACCGAAGTTATCAGCAACTGGCACGAGCCATATGGTTGTCGCTTTATTGTATGAAATGCAAACGCCCTGTAATTGCTTTACTTTATCACTAAACGGTAGCGATAGTCGTAGAAGCAATAGATGGCGTAACGACAACGATGCTACGATGGAGATCAAGGTGTCGCGCCGGTGACGATGGTGATCATGACGGTGCTTCGAAGATGGAGATCACAAGCACAAGATGATGATGGCCATATCATATCACTTATATTGATTGCATGTGATGTTTATACTTTATGCATCTTATCTTGCTTTGATTGACGGTAGCATTTTAAGATGATCTCTCACTAAATTATCAAGAAGTGTTCTCCCTGAGTATGCACCGTTGTGAAAATTCTTCGTGCTGAGACACCACATGAAGATCGGGTGTGATAGGCTCTATGTTCAAATACAACGGGTGCAAAACAGTTGCACACGCGGAATACTCAGGTTAAACTTGACGAGCCTAGCATATAACAGATATGGCCTTGGAACACAGAGACCGAAAGGTCGAGCATGAATCATATAGTAGATATGATCAACATATTGATGTTCACCGTTGAAACTACTCCATCTCACGTGACGATCGGACATGGTGTAGTTGATATGGATCACGTAATCACTTAGAAGATTAGAGGGATGTATATCTAAGTGGGAGTTCTTAAGTAATATGATTAATTGAACTTAAATTTATCATGAACTTAGTACCTGATAGTTGTCTATGTTTGTTGTAGATAGATGGCTCGTGCTATTGTTCCGTTGAATTTTAATGTGTTCCATGAGAAAGCAAAGTTGAAAGATGATGGTAGCAATTACACGGACTGGATCCGTAACCTGAGGATTATCCTCATTGCTACACAGAAGAATTACGTCCTGGAAGCACCGCTGGGTGCCAGGCCTACTGCTGATGCAACTGACAACATTAAGAACGCCTGGCAGAGCAAAGCTGATGACTACTTGATAGTTCAGTGTGCCATGCTTTACGGCTTAGAGCCGGGTCTTCAACGACGTTTTGAACGTCATGGAGCATATGAGATGTTCCAGGAGTTGAAGTTAATATTTCAAGCAAATGCCTGGATTGAGAGATATGAAGTCTCCAATAAGTTCTATAGCTGCAAGATGGAGGAGAATAGTTCTGTTAGTGAACACATACTCAAAATGTATGGGTATAATAATCAGTTGATTCAATTGGGAGTTAATCTTCCTGATGATAGTGTCATTGACAGAATTCTTCAATCACTGCCACCAAGCTACAAGAGCTTCGTGATGAACTATAATATGCAAGGGATGGACAAGACTATTGCCGAGCTCTTCGCAACGCTAAAAGCCGCGGAGGTAGAAATCAAGAAGGAGCATCAAGTGTTGATGGTTAACAAGACCACCAGTTTCAAGAAAAAGGGCAAAGGGAAGAAGAAGGGGAACTTCAAGAAGAACAGCAAACAAGTTGCTGCTCAAGAGAAGAAACCCAAGTCTGGACCTAAGCCTGAGACTGAGTGCTTCTACTACAAGCAGACTGGACACTGGAAGCGAAACTGCCCCAAGTATTTAGCGGATAAGAAGGATGGCAAAGTGAATAAAGGTATATGTGATACACATGTTATTGATGTGTACCTTACTAATACTTGCAGTAGTACCTGGGTATTTGATACTGGTTCTGTTGCTAATATTTGCAACTCGAAACAGGGACTACGGATTAAGTGAAGATTGGCTAAGGACAAGGTGACGATGCGCGTGGGAAATGGTTCCAAAGTCGATGTGATCGCGGTCGGCACGCTACCTCTACATCTACCATCGGGATTAGTTTTAGACCTAAATAATTGTTATTTGGTGCCAGCGTTGAGCATGAACATTATATCTGGATCTTGTTTGATGCGAGACAGTTATTCATTTATGGCAGAGAATAATGGTTGTTCTATTTATATGAGTAATATCTTTTATGGTCATGCACCCTTGAAGAGTGGTCTATTTTTATTGAATCTCGATAGTAGTGATACACATATTCATAGTGCTGAAACCAAAAGATGCAGACTTGATAATGATAGTGCAACTTATTTGTGGAATTGCCGCTTAGGTCATATCGGTGTAAAGCGCATGAAGAAACTCCATACTGATGGGCTTTTGGAATCACTTGATTATGAATCACTTGGTACTTGTGAACCGTGCCTCATGGGCAAGATGACTAAAACGCCGTTCTCCGGAACTATGGAGCGAGCAACTGATTTGTTGGAAATCATACATACTGATGTTTGTGGTCCAATGAATGTTGAGGCTCGCGGCGGGTATCGTTATTTTCTCACATTCACAGATGATTTGAGCAGATATCACTACAGGAATCAGCTACTTGCCATCAGCCACGGCGGACGGCAAAGGCACGGATGGCGGACGGCAAAAGTGGACGGCAATGTACGGGACGACAAAGAGCTACATTGTCGTCCGCTTCGGGCGGCTGACGGCAAAGGGTCCTTTGCCATCAGCTGCCGACGACAAAGAATACTAACGACAATAATTGCGCTGTTACTCCGTTAGGTGGTTAACGGCAAGTCGGCCGCTGACGGCAAACATCGGAAGGCCTTTGCCGTCCGCCACTGTAGGCAAAGTTTTTTTTCTCTTTGCCGTCAGCCACTGTTGGCAAACTGACCAATAGGTCAGCCTCCCAGGAGCACAGTTGCCTGCCACGTGGCCTCTTTGCCGTCCGCTGCTGATGGCAAAGAGACCTTCGCCGTCGGTGGCTGAGGGCAAAGAGGCTGCATATTGGCTCTTTTTTCTGTTTTTTTTAAATCCAACAATTTTCACAGCAAATATATATGACATATATAGATATATTTCATAGAGCTATTTAACAGCACATAAGTTTCATCGTACATACATATATAGTTCCATCCACTCATACATAGCAAGTTCCATCAAGATAGCAAAGTTGCACATACATATTACAATGCAAAGTTTCATCAAGATAGCAAGTTCCATCGTAGCAAGCTAGAAGAATACTAGAAGAGAATGAAATTAAAAACAAGCACTCCATCATAGCAAGCTAGCTTCCGAGAAGTGAATGAAATCTGCAAAATGGCAAATAAGAAAGTTAGGAAAAGGTGACTAGAAGAAGAAGACTAGAAGAAGAAGCACGCCATCGTTTGTGAGGTAACTTAGGTGAAATGGATCGTTTATGAGCTAACTTAGGTAAAATGCATCATTTTAGAGCTAATGTAGGTAAAATGGATCGTTTATGAGCTAACTAAGCTAATTATGCCGTTTTTACATAAGTAAGGTAAGTACGTGTCATTATTGAGCAAACCTAGTTAACTAAGCATATTATAACTAACTTAGGTCATTTTGGAGGAAACAAAGCTAAGTATAGATCGTTTTAGAGCTAACTTAGGTAAAATGGCTGGTTTTGGAGGTCAGTAAGCTTATTAAGTCATTTTGCAGGAAAAGAAGCTACGTCTAGGTCATTAAGGTAAGCATATTGGATGAAATAAAGCTAAGTCTAGGTCTTTATGCATTTGTTAAGCAAAAAACTAGAGAAACTTACCTTGATCATGGAGGTGTGGGAGCGGGCTGGCTCAGGCCAGTAGCTGGAGAAGGATCGTGTGATGCTTGTGTGGAGTAACGCTGCACCAAAGATCATTTCCAATGTTTCGTTAGCATGATGACACTCAAATGTTAAGACTAGCAAGTAACGTCCATTCAAATTAAACTCACCATGGTCTCAGGAGCAATCTCTGGATCAATGGCTATGGAGCCACGGGACCTCCCACCACTAGATATCATCACCTGCACTGGATTGTAGGGGATCTGGCTCGGGTTAAACTCCTCCCCTTTCCTCGCCTTCCCCTTGACTTGCTTGTAAGAGGCAGTGTGGGCCATGGCATACAGGTCGTACCCCTCTGGCACCTTATCCGTCTTATTGTAGCATGCCTGAAAGAGAGAAACAAAGTAAATTAGTAATTAAAGGGCTCAAGCTAGCATTATGAATGAATTGCATTAATAATGAAGCAAACCACATTACCCAATTCCGCCCGAACTGATATAAGCTGGAGCTACCTTGATGGTGTGGCACACCTTCAATTTGGGCACGTTTGTCCTTGGCCTCAGTCGGCTCCCCTTCCATCTTTCAACACCTGCCATGACAAAGAGTAAACGAAATTAGTACAACATAAAAAAAATACCGACATGAATAATAATATGTATATCACTTAAGTGTATCATCATCAAGTACAACATAAAAAAATTGAATACCTGACACTACTAATAATCTTGATCAGTATCATCAATAAATGCATAATCATCATCATCACTATAATCAATGACGGGCTCATAGGTTTCAGTGGCATCAACATGTGGAAGGCCACCTTTACGTAATCGGTCAAGCATTGAGAGGTCGTCCGCAGCAGTAACCTCTTCTTGTTCCGGCTCTTCTTGTTCCTCCTCTGGGGTGATGTGGGATTCACTGTCGCTGTCTACTTCAATGTTTTGGGGTGAAGTATACCGGTTCTTGAAACGCTTTTTGGAAAGACGTGTCTCTTGGAAGAATTCTCCTTCATATGTTCCTGGGTTAATGTGAGGTTCATAATCCTCTTCCTTTGGGGAGATAGTCTAGCACGTGGCGGCACTTCATAAACGACATCCCAACCTTTCAGATTTGGATTAGTTTGGCAGGCCCAGGGTAGATAGAATACTTGGTTCGCCTGTTGAGCCATAATATAGACATCAGGAACATCTAAATCGGTGCTTTGGTTGATTTCAACTAGCCCTATATGTTCATGAGTCCTTCTAGTCTCCTTCAGCTGAAACCAATAATATCTGAAGACTATGACATTCGGTGGGTTTTCACCATAGAATAGAAGTTCATAAATTGCTTCAACTCTCCCATAATACTCGGTACCTCCTTCGCCGATAGCATATACACAACAATTTGTAGACTTTCGGTCGGCCATAGATAGCTCTTTGCCATAGGTATGAAAATGATACCCGTTGATGTCGTATTTGTCAAATGAACGGACCTTATAGTCAAAACCATTAGCGACTTGTCTCAATTCGGCGTCCATAGACTCTGAATTAGCCTACAAGTTTAATATGAAAGGATTGTTGCATTACGCACAAATTAGCGAATGAAATGAAATTGTCTAATAGAATTTACCGTTTGTTTGAACCAAGAGATGAAACCGGGATAGCCGCCTCCTTGCTTTGCGAGAAGCTCATACTCTTCGACGGAATCCTTTTGGATCACCGCTCCATACAAGAATAGGGCGACGTATCGACTGTATGAAATATCCAGGAATAAGAGCAGTTCAAAGGAAATAGAAGTTGCGAAACAATGTACCGAGAACTTACTCGATGTACGGCCGCACTTCTATCAGGTTGTTGAAGATATACAACGAAATGGTCCGCCATTCTTCGTTATCCAAAGATACTGGATTTGAAACACTGGCTGGTGCGAGATTACCTTTGAATAGGCTGAGGTTGGATCCCCCCTTTTTAGGCTCGTCAGCATTGTACCGAGGCTTCGGATTATGCAAATGACGATTTTTGGTTTCGTAGTGTGCTGTCACAAAGTTTGCCACCTCCTCAGTGATGAATGTTTCAGCCATAGACGCTTCAATTCTACGTTTATTTTTACATTTTTCTGGAAGCGTCTTCTGCATCCTCTTAGTTGGGTAGCACCAACGATTTTGCACGGGCCCCCCTAATCTTGCCTCGGTCGGGAGATGCAAAATCAAATGCTGCATTGGATTAAAGAAGCCCGGTGGAAAGATCCTCTCTAACTTGCAGATCAACTCTGGTGACAACTCTTCCATTTCTTCTAGCACGCCAGGCGATAGTTCTTTCACACAAAGAACACGGAAGAAATAGCTGAGTTCTGCCAGTATTAGCCATTCATCCTCAGGGATGAAGCCACGCAACATCACTGGCCTTACCCGCTCAATCCATATGTGCCAATCATGACTCTTGAGACCAAATATCTTCAATTTATCAAGACTCGCTCCCCTCTTTAGATTCGCTGCATACCCATCGGGGAACATCAACTGCATTTTCACCCACAAGATAATTTCCCTCATAGCTGGCCTTCCAAGATTGAACCATGCCTTTGGCTTCGTCCAGTTCTGCTTTCCTTTCGGTTCTTTCATGTTTTGTAACGGCCTATCACATAGTGCCTCCAGATCGACTCTAGCTTTAGTATTATCCTTTGACTTCCCATCTATGCCGAACAATGTACCAAAAAGTGCCTCGGCAATATTCTTCTCAGTGTGCATCACGTCGATGTTGTGTGGGCAAAGGAGGTCTTTGAAGTAAGGCAGATCCCACAAGCATGTTTTGTGAGTCCAGGCGTGCTCAGAATTATACCCCTTGAAGTACCCTGGATGCTCTGGATCTGGCTCGAGAGCGTTTAACTGATCCAGGGTCTGTTGTCCTGTCAATGCAGGTGGTGCAGAGTTTTTTACAACTCTACCTCTGATGAAGTTCTTCTTGTCTTTCCCGAACTTATGGCGAGGATCCAGGAACTGTCTATGCATGTCGAAGCAAGAAAACTTGCGACTGCCTAAAGCCAACGAAACTCAAGAGCTCCCTTGCATGTGGGGCACGGGAACCTTCCATGCACACACCAGCCAATGAATAGCGCATACGCCGGCAAGTCATGAATCGAGTACATGTACCAGACACGCTTATGAAGTTTCGTTTGCTATAGGCGTCGTATGTCTTGAACCCATTATCCCAGGCTTCTTGCAATCCGTCCTTAATCGGCTGCATGTACAGATTCATATTTTTCCCCGGATAGTTGGGCCCTAGAATTATCAACGTCAGGAAAATGTTCTTTCTTTGCATAATCTGTCCGGGGGGAGATTGAGTGGAAAGACAAATACGGGCCAACAACTGTATTGGGCTGCCGTCATACCAAACACACTGAACCCATCGGTGCTGATGCCGACTCGAGGATGCCTCGGATCTGCCGCTTTGTCAGCATGTAATTCATCAAACTTTTTCCACGCAACACCATCCGATGTGTGTACCATCATCAGATTACCATCTGCATCTAGTTCGGTTCTTTTGCCTGTTTTGTGCCATGTCATCTGTCTGGCCGTCTCTTCGACCATGAAAAGACGTTGAAGTCTTGGTACGATTGGCATATACCGAAGAACACTAACAGGGATTTTGGTTTGTGTCTTCTCACCCATACCGTTGTCTATCACAATATACCTGGACACTTGCAAATGGGACAATAGTTCAAGTCGGCATAGTCGAGCCTAAATAAGGCACATCCTTTCTCACAGGCATGTATCTTCTCATAGGGCATCTTCAGTGCATGGAGGATTTTGTCCGACTGGTACAGGTTTGCAGGCATTACATGGCCTTTGGGTAGAAAGCGTCCAAATACTGTCATAATTGCGTCATAGCATTCTCTGCCCAAGTTGAACTGAGCCTTCAAAGCCATTACTTGTGAGATGGCATCCAACTGACAAAGCTCAGTGTGCTCGTGGAGCAGACGTTTTGAAGACTCCAACATTTCATTGAAGGCCTTTGCAGATTCCTCCATCTCCTCGTCCGAATCCCGAGCATCATCATAGTCTTGCACCATGTTTTCCATCCCGGTACCATGCTCGTCGGTGCGACGATGATCCACCTCAGCTCGGTCACGTTGGGCAGGCTCACCATGAATTGTCCACACCATATAATCGGGCATAAAACCATTCTTCTGCAGGTGTTTACCCATTTCAGCCTCTGTCCTCTTTTCCAAATTGCCGCATCGGAAACAGGGGCACCAAGTTTTCCTCTGTCCATTTGCAAATGCGGCTTGCACAAACCCCTTGGTTTTTGTGAACCATTCAGCGCTCCATTTGTTCTGACCAGTGTGACCGGTATACATCTACGCACGATCACTCATCTTGACTTTCAGAGCTACTGGACACACAACAATTATATATATAATTCACCGTGCATATATTCATCAGTTGATCTACTTTGTCAATTTTATTACGTCCATGCAACCTACACTCTAATAGGTAATGATAGGTCCTAATCCCACCCGAGTATGTGTAGATTGGGTTCATTTTCCCAAGCTATGCTCCGGATCCGACGCAAAATTTCGGCAGCACCTCCCCGCTGTTCTCCTGATACACGTCTCTGCAATAAATAGAGAGGATGTGTACCCGGAGAACAATAGGGGAGGCACTAACGAAATTTATGTGTCGGATCCGGAGCAAAGCATATGGGAAAACGAACCCAATCTACACATACTCGGGCTGTCCATGGATAGCATTGGACAATTTGAAAGAATCAAGGTTATAAATATGCAAATGCATGCATATTTATAACTATGACGCTTTCGAACGGGAGACACATATTGGTTACGCATACTGATGATTCAAGACACATATATAGCTAGCTACCAATTTTCATGTCATTTGTGCAAATAATTAATGGGGGGAGAAGGACATGTCATTTGTGCTCACCCACGAATGAAGGGGCAGAGCTCGTCAAACGCACGGCGAGGTCGTCGAACACCAAACCTCGCAGCGATGAAACAACTGCACATTTAAATCTACCCGATCAACACAATTATATATGATGTTTTTCATAACAAAATCTAAAAATATAAGACCTAACTAATAATTCACAAATATATAACCCCGTCGGCCTCTGGAAGGCCAAAGAGCACCTTTTCGGGAGGTTTAGGGGGTCGGGGTGTCATGTCGGTGTCGGGGTGCTGTTTCGGGGTCAGGGTGTCGTGTCGGGGTCGGGGTGTCGGGGTGTGGTATCG
>NC_041385.1:373294351-373300539 GCF_002162155.2 Triticum dicoccoides
GCGGCGGCGGCGCCGGGCGGCGGGGGGTGGTGGCGGGGGCGGCGAGGGCGGGGGCGGTGGGGGCGGGGGGCGCGGGGGCGGGGGCGGAGGAGGTCGAGGGGAGAGAGATGAGTAATGGGCGGGGGAGGGGGCTCGGCCGTTAGTTAGGTTAGTTAGGGTAGCCTTTCCCGTCCGCCCTCCTTTGTCGTCCGCTTTTGTTCATATTTGCCGTCTGCGGCGGACGACAAAGCGGGGGGACGTTAAGTATTTTTTAACCAGCTCCTTAGTGGGGCCCCCCCCTCCCTCTTTGCCATCTGCTAGCGGACGGCAAAGATTGCCGTCAGCTAGTGGACGGCAAAGAACAGGTTGATGGCAAAGGCTTTCTTTGCCATCAGCCAGTTCTTTGACGTCTGCTTTCGGGTAGCTGATGGCAAAGAGCTTCTTTGCCGTCTGCTAGCTGATGGCAAAGAGCTGGCAGATGGCAAAGTAGCTGATTCCAGTAGTGTATGGGTATATCTACTTAATGAAACACAAGTCTGAAACATTTGAAAAGTTCAAAGAATTTCAGCGTGAAGTGGAAAATCATCGTAGCAAGAAAATAAAATTTCTACGATCTGATCGTGGAGGAGAATATTTGAGTTATGAGTTTGGTTTACATTTGAAACAATGCGGAATAGTTTCACAGCTCACGCCACCCGGAACACCACAACGAAATGGTGTGTCCGAACGTCGTAATCGTACTTTACTAGATATGGTGCGATCTATGATGTCTCTTACTGCTTTACCGCTATCATTTTGGGGTTATGCTTTAGAGACGACCGCATTCACATTAAATAGGGCACCATCAAAATCCGTTGAGATGACGCCTCATGAATTGTGGTTTGGCAAGAAACCAAAGTTGTCGTTTCTTAAAGTTTGGGGCTGCGATGCTTGTGTGAAGAAACTTCAACCAGATAAGCTCAAACCCAAATCAGAGAAATGTGTCTTCGTAGGATACCCAAAAGAGACTGTTGGGTACACCTTCTATCACAGATCTGAAGCCAAGATTTTTGTTGCAAAATTCGGATCCTTTCTAGAGAAGGAATTTCTCTCGAAAGAAGTGAGTGGGAGGAAAGTAGAACTTGATGAGGTAACTGTACCTGCTCCCTTATTGGAAAGTAGTTCATCACAAGAACCGGTTCCTGTGACAACTACACCAATCAGTGAGGAAGCTAATGATATTGATCATGAAACTTCAGATCAAGTTTCTACTGAACCTCGTAGGTCTACCAGAGTAAGATCCGCACCAGAGTGGTACGGTAATCCTATTCTGAAAGTCATGTTACTTGACCATGATGAACCTACGAACTATGAGGAAGCGATGATGAGCCCAGATTACGCAAAATGGCTAGAGGCCATGAAATCTGAGATGGGATCCATGTATGAGAACAAAGTATGGACTTTGGTTGACTTACCCGATGATCGGCAAGCCATTGAGAATAAATGGATTTTTAAGAAGAAGACTGACGCTGATGGTAATGTAACTGTCTATAAAGCTCGACTTGTTGCAAAAGGTATTCGACAAGTTCAAGGGGTTGACTACGATGAGACTTTCTCACCCGTAGCGATGCTTAAGTCTGTCCGAATCATGTTAGCAATTGCTGCATTTTATGATTATGAAATTTGGCAAATGGATGTAAAAACTGCATTCTTGAATGGATTTCTGGAAGAAGAGTTGTATATGATGTAGCCAGAAGGTTTTGTTGATACAAAAGGTGCTAACAAAGTGTGCAAGCTCCAGCGATCCATTTATGGACTGGTGCAAGCATCTCAGAGTTGGAATAAACGCTTTGATAGTGCGATCAAAGCATATGGTTTTATATAGACTTTTGGAGAAGCCTGTATTTACAAGAAAGTGAGTGGGAGCTCTGTAGCATTTCTGATATTATATGTAGATGACATATTATTAATTGGAAATGATATAGAACTTCTGGATAGCATAAAGGGATACTTGAATAAAAGTTTTTCTATGAAAGACCTCGTTGAAGCTGCTTATATATTGGGCATCAAGATTTATAGAGATAGATCAAGATTCTTAATTGGACTTTCACAAAGCACATACCTTGATAAAGTTTTGAAAAAGTTCAAAATGGATCAGGCAAAGAAAGGGTTCTTGCCCGTACTACAAGGTGTGAAGTTGAGTCAAACTCAATGCCCAACCACAGCGGAAGATAGAGAGAAAATGAAAGATGTTCCCTATGCTTCAGCCATAGGCTCTATCATGTATGCAATGCTGTGTACCAGACCTGAGGTGTGCTTAGCAACAAGCCTGGCAGGAAGGTACCAAAGTAATCCAGGAGTGGATCACTGGACAGCGGTCAAGAACATCCTGAAATACCTGAAAAGGACTAAGGATATGTTTCTCGTATATGGAGGTGACAAAGAGCTAGTCGTAAATGGTTACGTCGATGCAAGCTTTGACACTGATCCGGACAATTCTAAATCGCAAACCGGATACGTGTTTTTATTAAACGGTGGAGCTGTAAGTTGGTGCAGTTCTAAACAAAGCATCGTGGCGGGATCTACATGTGAAGCGGAGTACATAGCTGCTTCGGAAGCAGCAAATGAAGGAGTCTGGATGAAGGAGTTCATTTCCGATCTAGGTGTCATACCTAGTGCATCGGGACCAATGAAGATCTTCTGTGACAATACTGGTGCAATTGCCTTGGCAAAGGAATCTAGATTTCACAAGAGGACCAAGCACATCGAGAGACACTTCAATTCCATCCGGGATCAAGTCCTGGTGGGAGACATAGAGATTTGCAAGATACATACGGATCTGAATGTTGCAGACCCATTAACTAAGCCTCTTCCACGAGCAAAACATGATCAACACGAAGACTCCATGGGTGTTAGAATCATTACTGTGTAATCTAGATTATTGACTCTAGTGCAAGTGGGAGACTGAAGGAAATATGCCCTAGAGGCAATAATAAAGTTATTATTTATTTCCTCATATCATGATAAATGTTTATTATTCATGCTAGAATTGTATTAACCGGAAACATAATACATGTGTGAATACATAGACCAACATAACGTCACTAGTATGCCTCTACTTGACTAGCTCATTAATCAAATATGGTTATGTTTCCTAACCATAGACATGTGTTGTCATTTGATTAACGGGATCACATCATTAGGAGAATGATGTGATTGACATGACCCATTCCGTTAGCCTAGCACTTGATCGTTTAGTATATTGCTATTGCTTTCTTCATGACTTATACATGTTCCTGTAACTATGAGATTATGCAACTCCCGTTTACCGGAGGAACACTTTGGGTGCTACCAAACATCACAACGTAACTGGGTGATTATAAAGGAGTACTACAGGTGTCTCCAAAGGTACATGTTGGGTTGGCGTATTTAGAGATTAGGTTTTGTCACTCCGATTGTCGGAGAGGTATCTCTGGGCCCTCTCGGTAATGCACATCACTATAAGCCTTGCAAGCAATGTAGCTTATTAGTTAGTTACGGAATGATGCATTATGTAACGAGTAAAGAGACTTGCCGGTAACGAGATTGAACTAGGTATTGGATACCGACGATCGAATCTCGGGCAAGTAACATACTGATGACAAAGGGAACAATGTATGTTGTTATGTAGTTTGACCGATAAAGATCTTCGTAGAATATGTAGGAGCCAATATGAGCATCCAGGTTCCGCTATTGGTTATTGACCGAGAATAGTTCTAGGTCATGTCTACATAGTTCTCGAACCCGTAGGGTCCGCACGCTTAACGTTACGATGATAGTTTTATTATGAGTTTATATATTTTGATGTAACAAAGGTTGTTCGGAGTCCCGGATGTGATCCAGGACATGACGAGGAGTCTTAAAATGGTCGAGACATAAAGATTGATATATTGGAAGCCTATATTTGGTTATCGGAATCGTTCCGGGAGAAACCGGGATTTTTCCGGAGTACCGGGGGGTTACCGGAACCCCCCCCCCCCGGGGGTTATTGGGCCTACATGGGCCATGAGGGAGAAGAGGAGGGCCGGCCAGGGTAGGCCGCGCGCCCCCTCCCCCCTAGTCCGAATAGGACAAGGAGGGGGGGGGCGCTCCCCTTTCCTCTTTCCCCTCCCCCCTTTCCTTCTCCACCAAGGCAAGAGGGGGGAGTCCTACTCCCGGTGGGAGTAGAACTCCTCCAGGCGCACCCCTTGGGGGCCAGCCGCACCTTCCCCTCCCTCCTTTATATACGGGGGCAGGGGGCACCCTAGAAGACACAAGTTGATCTACGTGATCGTTCCTTAGCCGTGTGCGGTGCCCCCTCCACCATATTCCACCTCGGTCATGTCGTCGCGGAGTTTAGGCGAAGACCTGCGCCGGTAGAACATCATCATCGTCACCACGATGTCGTGCTGACGGAACTCATCCCCGACACTTTGCTGGATCGGAGTCGGGTGATCGTCATCGAGTTGAACGTGTGCTGAACTTGGAGGTGCCGTACGTTCGGTACTTGGATCGGTCGGATCGTGAAGACGTACGACTACATCAACCGTGTTGTCATAACGCTTCCGCTTATGGTCTACGAGGGTACGTGGACATTACTCTCCCCTCTCGTTGCTATGCATCACCATGATCTTGCGTGTGCGTAGGAATTTTTTTGAAATTACTACGTTCCCTAACACCATAGCTACGGAACCTGACCCGAGAACAATTCTTCTTCTTCTTTAAGCGTTGACTTGGGGTTTGGAGTGCTGGTCCTCGGGCTTTGGGCACTGCAGTTGCCTTACTAACTGCTCGTGTTTGGGTGCTCTGTGGTGGAGACGGTGTTGTGTCAACGGGAACTGGGTGTCTATCTGCTGGGGTTGGGGTTAGAAGGGGTGTAGTTGGCTCTCTGTCCAACTGGGTAGGGGTACAATCCGCATGAGTGTGGGTTATGTGTGGTGGGGCTGGTTCTCGGGCAAGTACAACCGTGGTTCTATCTGCATCGACAGGTAGCACGGTATTTTCTGAAGACCGTGTTTTTATCCCACAGATACTGCCATCACTCCCTCCAATTGAAATGGCTGATAAACAAGAAAAGTAATTGAATGTATAGACATTGTAAGATAGACAGGTGCAATGGATAGTAGGGAAGAAAACAGGGCATGAAGTAATTCACATTTATGTTGTCTAACCAAATAGAATAGCAGGACATAATCTAACATATATGATGGCTAATTAAACAGGATAGCATGACACAATTTCACATGTATAATGGCTAACTAAACAGGATAGAATGACATACTTCAAAATATGATGACTATGTAAACAGGATGACATGATATAAGTATATGATGTGTCTATTATAGTGGTTGGCATGCCATAAATCACAAACATGCCGTCGATGGAAACATGATGGCATGATATAATTCACGGATAGAATGACATAATTTAAAATATGATGACTATGTAAATAGGATGAGATGATATAACTATATAATGTCTTTAGAAAGTGGGTTGGCATGCCATAATTCAGATACATGCTGTCTATGTAAACATCATGGCATGACATAATTCAAATATATGATTTATATACTAAGGAAGTGAGCAGAGGGCAATCGCATATATGATATGTCAACTAAGGAGATGACATTCAATATTGTGTATATGATGTAAAAACTAAGCATTGCAATTCAACATATGCATGATATGAGTAATATAACCCTACCAAGTTTGAGCATACACCTAACGGGGATAATAGGACTGGTCATTTGCCTCTGAATCCTCCTCTGAAGAGCTATCTGTAACCAGCAAGATATCTGCTTCAGCAGGTAGCATTGTCTGCTCTGAAGACCTTGTTTTCACTCCAGATTTCTCCGTCACCAATTCAAATGGCTGATACACAGGAAGAGCAGTTGATTATACAAACATTGTCGACAAAAGCAATGAGAAATACAAAAAAAAGGATGGCATGATATAATTCACATATATGACGCTTGCCTAAACAACATGGCATTGCATAATTCACATACATAACGCCTTGCAACAAGATAACATTGCATAATTCACATATATAATGTCTTGCAACAAGATGGCATTGCATAATTCACATATATGGTAATTAGACACTAAACAGGTGGCATTCACACAAAACATGTCTAAACTAAGCAAATGACATAGCAATGCAAGATACCATACGCACGATATGAGCAACATAACCCTGCCAAGTTAGAGCA
>NC_041385.1:373300862-373303676 GCF_002162155.2 Triticum dicoccoides
CTGGTCATCTATCTCTGAATCCTCCTCTGAGGAGCTATCGGTAACCAGCAACACGTGCGCTTCGTCAGATAGCATTGTTTGCTCTGAAGACCTTGTTTCTACTCCATATTTTTCCATGACTGTGCCGAATGGCTGATGCACAGGAAAAGTAATTGAATGGACTAAAATTGTTGACAAATTTAATACGCAATAAAGAAAATGATGGCATGATATAATTCACATATAAGATGACTGGCTAACCAGGGTGGCATTGCAAAATTCACATATATGATGCTTGGCTAAACAAGATGGCATTGCATGATTCACATATACAATAAAGAAACTAAACAGATGGCAGTGACACAAAGCATGTCTAAACTAAGCAGATGACATCTTTAATGTATACAGTAAGCAATGCAAGGCACCATATCCATGATATTACCAACATCAGCATGCCAAGTTAGAGCGAAGACCTCATGGGGTAAATAGGAGTGGTCTTCTCCTTCTGAATCCCCCTCAAAACAGTTATCTTCCTCTTGATTACGATCTGAAATGGGTCGTTGGGGGGCTGCCTTTGTGCCCACCATGGAACGACGTCTGCATGAAATTTTATTGCCACGCAAGGCTCGTCTCTTTTGCTCTACATGATCAGTTCCATTGTGTACAATAACTGGCATGCATAGGAATAAAACATAGTGAGATTATGTAAGGAGTGCATGCACAAATCCAGAGTGATGGTAGCAAACTGTGGATAGACCCAAAACCAATGATAGCAGGCAGATAATAGCTTTATTTAAAAAATACAGATAATGGCTCCTTTAATGTTTGTTTGCACCCAACATGAAACTCATAGTAGACACCGGAGATTAACGAGATAGTAGACAGATAGTACTGATTGCTGCCCCAATATGTACCCCACAACCATTTAAAAACTCAAGTTTCAACATTAGTTTGGACCTGACTCGGAGTATAATAGGTGAACACAACGATAATGTAGCATGTCATCATATTAAGCGACGCATAGCGTAAGCAGACACGGAAGATTGCGACCTCTCTTGCAGACCCGTGTAGTCCTCAAGGTCATTTGCTCAGTTGATGATGGTAATGCAGTTGTCGTGGCTGCCGGCGGCGGGGAAGAAGATCTAAGGCGGCGAAAGACAGTCTGGAGAGCGGATCCCTGCTGTGGTGAACCCTTCCGTCGTTGGAGCAGCTGAGCTGGGGTGGAACACAACGCCACAGGAACAGGACAAACAACACAAGGTTTTCTTTGACAGTATTTGTAGCAGAAGTAATTGAGTAAGCGCTTGTTTGAATTTGAGGATTCTAACAATGCAGGGATAGGAAATAGACAGGAATAGGATAGGAATGTATGTGCAAAACAGAGAGTTTAAAAACACAGGATTTCTGCCAATCTGGGTGTTTGATTCGCAACAATTGGAAGATCACAGGATGCAAAAAAGCATGGTGAGATTAAGTCAAACCACAAGAAAATGTACGGTTATAATGCTATTATGCTACTATCTCTTAGTCTTGTGCTTGATGAATAGGAATATGAAAAGGAGGACAAGTGGAAATTAGAATTCCTGTGGTTTTTCTTTGAAGGAGACATTAAAGGAACAAATCCTACAGTTTTCCTTTGCTCCATTCCTTTGCACCAAATTCATGAAAAGTAGTACCATAGGAAACTTTCCAATTCCTGTGTTTTTCATTCACTTTTCCTTTCAAGCACTGGCGATTCTAGTAGGCAGGCTTGAGCAATGAAAATCCTACACTAAAAAAATGTTTTTGTGCTACTTCTATTACTTTGGACCCAGGCCACTGCCATACTAGCTCAACTCCCAGGCCCATCGACAAATGCACAGCTCAAACGCGTAGAGATAAATAATGATGGTGTTCAAGAGAGTCCATCACGGATAGTTAAGTTGCCTGGTACCTCACTGCTTGTCATATAGTAGTATAAAATAATCGTATTTCCCGTTACTACGAGTGCTCACTGGACAATATATATAACATGTAGAGTAAAAAAGAGATGCAACAAGTGTACAACCTCTTTGGCGAAGCCATGTTGATCTCAACGTGATTGGGTTGGCCGGTAAGGATGCTACGGCTGACTTGGCTGTCGGAGGAGGGGAAGAAGATCTTAGGAGTCTGGAGATGTAGCTTGAGGTACTGCTCCATTGTGATGGAGGGTTTCGTCGTTGGAGCAGCTCCAGTGAGTTATACGACGCCGAGGCTGAAGCAGGACAAGAGAGACAACGTTAACCTGAGTGGAATTCTAATAGCATCTCCAATACATGTCGTAAAATACATAACCAAAAAGTGCTAGATGTAAAATACATCAACCGCTCATCTCTGAACTTAACTGTCGAAACTGAATTTAACTGTCGAGACTGAACTTAACTGTCGAAACTGAACTTAACTGTCGAAACTGAATTTTGCTGTCGAAACTGAATTTTGCTGTCGAAACTGAACGCACTAGCAAGGTGAGGCTACACGTCGGTCAACTGACTTTTTCATATCTGGTTAGTCGATTTTGCAGCCGTTGGATACGAAATCAAGGGTCTGCGGTTCATCTTCAACCTCCACCCGCCTGAGCCGCCAGCCACCACCAGCCAAACAGCAGCCCCCCACCACCCACGGTCGGCGGTGCGCCGCCCCGCCCGCCCCAAAAACACTCCCCACCTCCGGTCCGCCGCCACCCCGGCCATCCCTCTAGGCCCCCTTGTGCCGAGCTTTTTCTACGGTGATCCCCATGCCACCGCCCCACCAACGGCCTGCCACCGCCGGCGACCACCGCCCCCACCCTGAACCGTAAGATAGATAGTGGGGTATCTC
>NC_041385.1:373303972-373313006 GCF_002162155.2 Triticum dicoccoides
CCCCCCGCCGCGGCTGGTTCTTCCTTCACCCCGGTGAGCCACCCCCCTCCCCCCTTGAAAATTGACTCAACCAAAAGTCGATTCAGTCGACTAAAGTGTAGCTAAATCGGAGCTGGATCGCAAGCAAGAGCAAGAGCAAGAGCAGCAGCGCGAGCAAGAGAAAGAGCAAGAGCAGACCAGGCAAGGGACCGAGAGCAAGAGCAGAGCAGTAGCGCGAGCGAGAGATAAAGCAGAAGCAGCTCCTACTGATGTGGACGTCACCGCCGAGGGAGCGATGCCGTGGAGGAAGTGGCCGGCGATGCCGGCGTGGATGGAGCCACGCTGTGCCGTCTCAGGACCGAGCGCCGGCAGCACCGTGAGATCGAATCAAGAAGAAAATGCGGCGATTAGTGTACAACCTCTTTAGTGGCGCCTATTAGGCCGCAGCTTCATCTGAGGAAACGGTGATGATGATGCTCTTACGGTGGTGCAGGTGAAGACGGCGGTGTGGGAATGGAGGTGGCGCGAAAGGCGAGGGGAACGTCGGGGCAGCTCTTGAATGTGGAGGATAGGGTGGCTGAACCGACGGGATGACGAGATCGACGACGGATCCTCATCCGGTACGGTGGATGACGGACGTCGAGGTGTTGCTGTGGACAACGTCGTCGGGGAAGAGGCTCCAGCTGGGTGGCGGACGGAGCAGGGTGTGGGGTTTCGTCGCGGCTTTTCGTGGCCTCGGTGTATGAATGGGTGGGCGGATGGGATGGCAGTGGGGAACCATGGCTTAGGGACGCACTTGTCCGAAATGTGGGGTATGTTATGAAAGTACCCCCACCGATTTGAGGCGGTTCTTTCGGTTCAGGGGTACCACGGGCATTTCGCGTGTCGGGATTTCACAGGAGGTGGTAGTTTTTGCGCACGTTGTAATTTCGGAGTAGCAAGGCGCGGGTTGAGATGGAGGGAGTTGTTGGAGCACAACGAGACAAAGATATATCTTAAATATTTGGGGCTAACAAGGCGCGGGTTGAAGAGGCGGGAGTTTTGTAGCACGATAGACAGAGACGCTAGCTTGAATTTTCGGCATAACAAGGCGTGGCTTGAAATTTCGGAAGAACAAGCTTAACGTGTACCAAAAAAAAGACAATTTACACCTCAACACGCACAACACACATACAAACACCATTTAGACTAGACTAAGGTACACGTGCATTGCACGCATGAGATTTGGCAACCAAATTATGAATAAATACCACATTATAGCATGTAAGCTTTGAGTCATATATGCATGATGTAGATGTTCGTTTAATTCTTATAGTTCATTTCATTCAAAATCATCTAGTTTTTATAAGAAAGCTAATCTATTTTAAGATTCATGGAATTGTGCGTTGTAAGACATAAAGTAAAAACAAATAATGGCAAATCATGTAGAAAAACATTTGGGCAATTCTGATACGGAAGATTCTAGAACAAAGAAGAAGTGCTTGTGTTTTGATGTTTGTGCATTATGCTTAAGTTCAACCATGGAGCCTTCTAGATTATACATGTGGCGAAATCTGGTGGAATCTAGATGATATCTCCTCGGGCCGGCCCTTATAAGCCGCCACCCCCGGCGCCCCAGCCCACCCAGCTGCCCTGCCCCGAAAACCTAACCCTAGCCCGCCGCCGCAGCCCAGCGCCGCCGCCGCCGACCCCGCCGCCCGTCCCGCCGCCGTCGCCCCGCGCCCCGCCGCCCGATCCACCGCCCATAGCAGTTGCCACATCGCCGGAGTTCTCGCCGGCCTCGAGGTAGCCGCCGCTGGTTTTTTTATAAACCGTTCGGTTTTAAAAAAAAAACCCTAGATCCTTTTTTTAGATCGGTTCGTCGGTTTTTCTCGGTTTAGTTATTTAATGAACGCTTGTTCATACGTTCGTTTTAAAGAACGGTTTTTGTCGTTTATCCGCAGACAACGAACGTTCCTTCGTTAGCCTGTTCGTCCATTTTTCTTTTTCTCGGATTTTCCGCAATTATTTTCGATCGAGATTTCCGATCCGATTTTCGTTCTAGTATAACTTTTCGCTCGTTTATCAGAATCAGGCGATTCAAGCTCCTAGAGTTTCGTCTCGAAACCCTCTTTCCATTTAACCAACTTAAACAAGTTTTTGCTACTGTAAATCTTGACTTAGGTCCATATTAGTAAATGAAGCTTGTTTCGTTCACCGTTTGAGTTTCGTTGCTTCGTTTGGTTCGATTCTTTTTGCAAACTGGAGTTCTTAAGTTGAACTTTCTTGTTAGATCTCTTATTTGAGTTTTACCTATGCATTAGATGAGTGCTTATTGTATGTTTATTTGTTTGCGATAGAGCACCCGGAGTGCGCAACATGCTACTACGAGTCTCTAGGTTTCACGGATCATCAGCAAGGCAAGTAACACTTTGATCATACCTCTTTACTACCCAGTTTATTGCATTAGATCAATCCTCAAACAACTGCATGGTTAGGATCTGATTAATATGTGGGTTTTGAGAAGTAGATGAGGTAGTACCTATTGTCCTGTTTATTATCAAACCTTTGGGAGTTACTTCTACGTTTTCTTATATTGCTATGCTATGCTAGTAGACATGGATTGGGTGAGTGTATCCATGATAGATGTTAGATTGTTGATTGGTGGTTAACTTAAGGTGGCAACTTTAATACACATCTGGGTGGATTGAGGCACCTAAGGAACCCAGTGTTGTCTGTATTTTTGAAAATCCCGGGGTACCGTGTGATTCTCCTATGGACCGCCACCCAAGCTGAAAGGGATCATGAGATTATTCATGCTAGAAACTTCCGTGTGCAGCCGCAAGCTATTATGGTCTCTAGCATAGTTGATTAAGTCGTGTGAACTCTTACAGTGGTAGACTAGCAGATGTAGGGGAAAGTAGGTGTAACTGTCTACCCATCGTAAGGTGCAAACGCTTCTGAAAGACTATGTCTCGGTCATCCGTTTCTCAAACACCATGTAGTGCGAGAACTCCAACGGAGGAGATCGAGTCTTGCGGGGAAAAGTGCACAGACCTCTGCAGAGTGTACAAGCTAATCATGGTTAGCCGTGTCCCTGGTTATGGACGTTTTGAGTATCTAGTACTTGGATTATCATGTGAATCTCATCATGTTACTTAAATAAATTCTGTTGGGGTTTAATGATGATGCTTAATTGGGATTGAGTTGGTTGAACCTTCTCAATGTTTAACAACCACCATGAGAGTTAATAAATTATATTCCTTTGTTGTAGGAAAAAATTGGCTTTATTCAAAACTGTAACCATAGAGCTTTCCACCAGCCATATATGCATGTAGTGGTAGCATTATTCTGTTCATTACTCTCTATGTGTTACATTGCCAGCATATTCCATGTGCTGACTCATTTTTGGGCTGCAACGTTCATGTTGCAAACTTTTCAGACGACGAGTAAGGTGCCTTAGGTCATGATCTTTCACTCAGTGATGTTGTTGGAGTTGATGGACTCACTTTATCTTCCAAGCCTTCCGTTGTTATCGTTATTAGATGGCCTTAAGCCATATTTATTGTAGTAAGTTCTCTCTTGAGACATTCGATGTAATAAGTGTGTGATTGCTACTATGTTATAAATCCTTCAAGTATTGTGCATGTCAGCATTACTGATCCAGGGATGACACTGATGCACAAAGATCGGACTGTTTGAGGCCTGGTCGCTACAATGCCCTAGCTTATTCACCCATCAAGGTACTTGCTCTAACTTTCCAAGGTTACATTGCTCGCACATATCTTGCAACTGATGCTTTGCATTGGTTCTACTTTGTTGAACTGCCATTAGCTTACTTTACACATCGTGTATGTGAATACTTTGTACCTATCCATTTTCAGTACATATTCCATCTGTCATCATACCATATTTATCCATTCAAATGTTGTTCTTGTGTATCAGACGTTCAAAAGGAAGAGGGTGATTGCTGATCGTGGAGGAGCACAAGCAAAGTATTTTGAAAAGGTAGTGGCACCTGATAAATCAAATAGCCCATTAGGTATAGTTGCAATATCACCTGACCCACAAAACACCCCAACTCTTAGCAGACTCTAGCCCTACTACACTGGTCATTTCTGATGCCCCAACTCAGCAGACCCCAACTGCAGCAAACAGTATGATTATGCCAGTTGACATAGTACCAGCTCTACGATGCAAAACCCCCATTCCAGCAAAGAGTACACCAAATACAGTTGCCAAATCCCTTTTCGAACCATAGAGAGCCCCAATTGCAGCAAATAGGACCCCTGTTCCATTTCTTCCCAGTTTAGAAGATGAAGCTTATGTTGTTGTCAGGAACTTTATGCGCATCTTTCCTTCATGGAAAGATTATACCGCAGACACAGAACATTTCCAGTCTTCCTCCGCAACTTATGCGTAAGTAATGTACTAATGTTATTCATGGTCATTACTGCATATGTTTCTGCTGACAGAAGATACAAGATTTCATTCTTTTAAATAGGTGAGGAGCAAACTGGATTGTGAAGACGAGCAAGGGTTGGTTGCGCTTTTCAAGCACTCGTTGATGAAGTATCGTTCCTACTTGAGGCAAGCGCACTTTGATGGCAAGCCTCTGAACGAAATTTCTGTAAAGTCTCTGGTGCTACATTTATCCAACGGTGACTGGAATAATCTTGTTACACATTGGTCTCGGCTACAGCGTAAGGTACTGTCTATGATATCACATCACAATTTGAACTACATTTCTGCATTTTCCTTAATGTCTCACTTGTACGAAAACTGTTAGCAGAAGAACAATCGTTCTCAAGGGACCACAAAATCTCGCAACTATACTGCACACCGCATTGCTCTTGTGAGTACCTCTTGCCCTGTATGACCATACTTACTTTTATAGTTGTTTGATTATGTAGCATCACTGCACATGTTAGCCTCGTAATCGTCCATTTGGTGGACATTATAAGATCCATATGGACTCTTACAATAATTTAGAATCAACCTAATGCTTTTGAAGAGGTTTAGCTCTGCAGTCCTCTTGTAAGGACTGAATGTGGTCTATCACTGTACTTACATTAACAGCTCCTCCCTCCGTCCCATAATATAAGAACGTTTGTACAGTACACCAATGTTCAAAACACTCTTGTATTATGGGAAGAGGTATTGGTTCATTGTGTAGCATTCTCCATCTTATCTCCCTCGCCCACCATTTACTAAAAAAAGATCAGATCTATATTTAATCTTACCAACAAGTAGAATACACAGACAATGCCAGTGCAGAAGTGTAGCCCATTGCTCTTATCAGTACATTTTATCCTGTAATGCTTGTACTTCCAGGGATTGGTAGTTGATTATGTAGCATCAATCTGCATCTTATCTTCATTATCCTCTATCCCTTCCAGTATTATCATATCTATAATTACTCTCTACAAAATGTAGAGTACAGGCAATGCTTATGAAGAAGATTATGTGCTGAAATTCTTGAGTTATCCTTCCCTTGACATGGAGAAGGGCATTATAAATCTGGTGTTAACTATTAATGTAATTCATTCCTTCTAAAGACTTTATCCTCAACTACTATTTAATTTGCTCATACTCCCTATCGTTTACTGCTGTTTAGTTTGCTATTTCTACCAAAATGCATGTTCGCAAGAACCGTAAGTTCTAAGTTTGACTTGTAAAACCAAATTTCTTATTCGTACCATGCACATTACTTAATACTCCCTATATGTATGCTTGTTTTGTGGATCTATAATCCAATGTGTGGTGAAGCAGTCCACGTTTGCACCTTGTCATCTCCTGTTTTATCTTACTGATGTGGCTGATGATATAAACAACATGACATGCACATTATCCAAAATAGATACAATGATTTTCTTTGCCCTTCATCTATGCTTGTTATGTTGACATGGTAATCCAGTAGTGTGGTGAAGCTCCCCACATTATGAACAATGCCAAATTATCCTATTGATATTTTGAACTTACTCTTTGATTTCTAATTTGAAATTGGATGGAATTGACAGCACAGTTATCATCTTTGTTTATACATGTGCAAAACCTGTCATCTCTCTGCTTTGTTTCATGGTGATATGCCTGATGGCATGCACAAGTCTGATGAAGGCAGTGAGACAAACCCAACATATATTGCAGCAAAGAAGGCAAAACATCTTGAAGATAGCGAGACAACCCCAAAGTCTTGTCTTGATGCAGCGTTCAAGTTACTTGATACTAGCAGTCAGACAAGCTCGCAGAATTCGTTGTCTGAATCAGTTCGACTTCTTCAGTCCCAAGTTCTAGCAGAAAGGCATTCTGCAACTCAACTTCGACTTGAAGTCCTATCTCTAAGAAAGATTGCGGAGAACACCAATGAGAACCTCGTCGCTAAACAGGTACACCTGGAAGCTATGACCGACATGCTAGGCCGGTCTCATAGCCTTGCTCAGCAGCTTGCGCAGCAGTTCCCCCGCAAGGCTAACCTTTCTTGAACTGTCTTGGAAGCGGTCTCGGTTCAGTATTATTTTGTTACGCTGCAATGGTGCCCAGTTTTTGTAATCTGCTTCTTCGTTGCGCTTTATGATCACAGGTGGCGAACTTCGATGCCCAGTGGATGTAATATACCTTAAATCCTTTATTGTATAGTGTAGGTTTATTCTTAGTTACTATGCCGTAATTTCTTTATTGTATAGAGTAGGTTTGTTCTGAATTCCTACTAGTTACTGCCATCATTCGCTATCTGAAAAAAAATCAGATGTAGTTGACCGGGCCGAAACATTCGATTCTAACTGGCCTGGTTTTTAGTGGGCCACAATTCGGCCGGCCTGCGTCTTTCTTGGGCCCGAATGATTGGGGCCTTCACACATTGCGCCAGGCCCACAACTTACACCGACCTATATTTTAGTTGGGCCTTTTGTCGACCCAGTGCTTAGTTTGGCCCAGGTAGCGTTGGGCCATTAACAGGCTGAATATTGTACTAGCCTATTACGGCCGAGATGAAACCACGGGCCTTTAGCAGGCCGAAATGCATGTTGGGCCTCAATTTTCACTAGTCGTCGACGGGCCTTCAACAGGCTGAAATGTAGACCGGGCCTTTTTGAGCCAAGTTAGCTCACGGGCCATTACTAGACCAAAACATATCTTGGGCCTTAGTTGGCCCACTGATATCATGGGCCTTTAAGAGGCCGAAAGCTTAGTACAGGCATCAACGGGCCGAATTACGCGACAGGCCTTTAACAGGACCAAAGTAACATTGGGCTTAACTGTTGCCACCTTTAGCACGGGCCGTTAGTGGGCCCGATGTCCCGTCGGACCATATATAGGCCATGGGCAGCACAGGCCATTCCCAGGCCGAAAGTCACACCGGGCTGAAATTGGCTCATGTCTACATCAGGCCTCTAACAGGCCGAAAGTCACTGGGCTGTAGTTGGGCCCAAATATTCGGCGAACATTTAACAGGCCAGATCTGGCTTCGGGCCGCAAATGGGCCCAAATACTAGGCGAACAGTTAACAGGTCGGATCTGGCTTCGGGCCGTAAATGGGCCCAAATATTGGGCGAACGATTAAAGGGCCAGATCTGGCTTCGGGCCGTAAATGGGCCTTTATTAAGTAGGCCGTTATTGGGCTGGCCCACTAGTACCTGATTAAGTACTCCGAGCCTTTGACTGGGCCGGCCTTTTTAACTTATATGTGCCTCTGTTGGGCCCAGCCACGTGTCAACGTATGATAGGTATGTCTCCTCCAATGGACGGGCGACATCTGGCCCACTGACGAGCTGACAGGTGTTCCCTTCAGCCAATCAGAATTTTACACGTGGAAATTTCCCATTGGTCCGGGCTGTTAACGGGTTATCGGATCCAAAACCCGACCCGAGAGCTTAACGGCGTTCCGTTATGGTGGATGCCACGTGTCGGTCACCCTTGACGAAAGCACTTCTATGACGCACGATTTATCGTCATGGAAGTGGACACTTCCGTGATGATAATTTTGCTAATGTCATGGAACACTTCTACGACATCACAGGTATGACTATCTTGATTCTGTCATAAAATCATCATGGATGTACATGCATGACAAAAAATGCGACCTACTATGGCAAACACGTATCATCACGGAAGTATATTTTTTTTGTAGTGGCCCCTCGGTGTGTAGTTTGTAGCACTTTAATTTGTCGGTCAAAATTTGTTCCATTACAGGTGGACAATCGGTGTGTAGTTTTGTAGCTAATTTGTACTCCCTCCATCCGGAAATACTTATCATCAAAATGGATAAAAGGAGATGTATCTAGACCTGTTTTAGTTCTAGATACATCTCTTTTTATCCATTTTGATGACAAGTATTTTCGGACGGAGGGAGTAATAAGTAAAGAGAATTACAAAGTTTTTTTTGCAAAAATACCATGGTGCGACGTTGAAGGTGAGAAAGGACATGCGAGAGAGCGATGACCGAGGCAGGGGGAAATCAATTGGGGGAGGTGCAGGGGTTGCAACTGTGTTTGGAGTAGTTGTGGGCCGATTGCTATGAAAGTATAATCTAAACCCACCAGAATAAATGCGCTCACAAATTAATCCAAGGTTGGAGCCCCCCTCGCAATGTAAATAGCTCCGGCTCTGTGAGGGATGGAGAGGTAGCTTCAATGTGTGGAAGATACAGCGTGGGAAAGCAAGGTCAACCGAGACACAAATAGATAGAGAGACAAAGTGAGTGTGGTCTGGCATTCGTTGAAAACATATATATATGCTCTGGAGAGATATTGTTCGATTGAGGTTTCGGGAAGGGTGACAGATGTAAGATAGAGCTTGAGAGACGATCCAGTCATAGACATGTAGATATATTTTGTGTGTGGGAGGAAGCAAGGTCAATCGATTACATATATAAAGGCAGAGATATTGAGCGAGTGTGGGTAGTCGTGCGATCAAAAGAGTGAGACGGGTTGGAGAGAGTGACCTAGATAGACAATGTGTGTGAGAGAGTATAGAACATGAATATGTCAAACTGGGTTGAAACATGGAGATATATCGTTTGTGTCCTAGAAAGAGCGAGGTCAATCGAGACATACAAAGAGAAGAGAGAGAGAGAGAGAGA
>NC_041385.1:373313504-373343409 GCF_002162155.2 Triticum dicoccoides
ATGAGGCCGAAAGAGTTGGAGCGGCTTGGATGGATTGACCTAGATAGACAATCTGCATGAGAGAGTATAAAGTGTGTTGATCGAGGCCCGAACATGGAGATATATCATTTTTGTGTGAAAGAAAGTGATGTTAATTGAGACTTAGATAAACAGAGCAAGATTGAGCGAGTGTGGCCCGTCGTGCGGAAGAAAGAGTGAGACAGTCTTGAGAGAGTGACCTAGATAGACAACATGTGTGCGTGCGCACGAGAGGGGGCATCTGCATAGGCAATGGATGTATCTAGCGAGAGAGGGTGGGAGGGATAGAGAGAGAGAGAGAGCTCGACATGGAGTGCAATGGCGGGTGTGTGTGAGGTAGATACATTTGGTAACCGAGTGGTAAAAGGGGGTTGTGTAGTTGAGAGAGTTAGAGATCAAAACATGGAGAGAAAGAATGAACGTGTGTCGGAAACCGATAGCTTCCTAAGGTGGTTAGGAGAGGAAGATAGATCGATACAGGTAGTATGTAGCGTGTGTGTCAATGGGGTGGGCCTAACAACAACATTTGAATGTAGATAGTATGACACTTAATATCGACGTTTCAATTTAGTGTACATTGTAAAATTTGAATTGAGGACCATGCATATGGCTTCCGTAATTATTTCAAATTCGTGCCATACTAGGTTTGGAAAAGTTGAGATTGGCTCGATTGTTTTGCTATTTTGTAGGTCATATGTTTGAATCCATCCAAAGTTCTCTCACTACCATGGTGTTCATCATACACATATGAATTTGTGTATTTAAAAAGTAGCATTGATACCGTGAAATGCGAAATCCACGTTAGAATTGGAGATCGCTATGTGACACACACTCTAATTCAAATAACTCCTCATTAATTAATTTATAGTATCTCATTTCGAATGACTAATTATTTGCAAGGAAAACACAGGTATGGTAATACATACAGATTCGTTTGCAAACGGAAGAAGATTCGTTTGCATTCTCAAATGTAGGTGCACCAGGAAGACCAGGGTCATGTCGTGGTGGTCGCGTGTGTCGTACGGACGCTAGCACCCAGCCACCCACCCCTCCCTCCCTTCCACGTTTCAGATTGAAATATCTGGCGGACCCAATTCTAGCCCTACAAAATCTCCCATCTCCAACATCCCCTTCCTCACCTAGAGCGCTCAAATCCCTAATTCGTCACCAACCCAAGCAAAATTCAAATCGCCCCACATCTCGTCTCTTTCGCCACCTCTGTGCCGGATGATGATGACGAAGACGACGGCCGCGCTTCACCACCACATCGGAGCAACCTCATCTACGCCCCCGTCCACCGCACAGGGTGGTCCATGGACAACATCGTCCGCCGCAACTGACGTGCCTGACAGACACCGACTTCCAGTGCATCAGGTGTGCTTCATCGACGCCGTCTCCCACCTCACCGGGGCTACTTCACCGAGCACATCCTCGCACCTCCGCCCGTCGAGGCTGTTGGGGCTTCACCAACGGTCTCGTCCACCGCATCATAGCGGTCCGTTGCCACTCAAGTTCGGCATCCGTGCACGGCCAGCCAACGCAAGCGTATCGCCCTCAATGGCTCTGAAGTGACCCGCACTCTAGCTAGGCGAGCATGCCCAAACACTGGCCTGAGCTAGGTATCCACATATCACTCCCTAGTGCACTGTTCCGATGACGTTTGGATATCCTTTCGCTTCTCTCTTAGCTTACACACCTATGCAACTCTGACTTTTACTCTTATTTCTTCTGGAGATATCATCTGAAACAAGAAAAACCTTTTTTAGAGAAGCATGACAGCGCTACGGGATCTGGTACACATACTGCACACTGGTATAACCTTGTAAGTACCTGTCCTCTGGTACAACAGCAAGGTAGACTCCTCTTATTTGATCAACCATTCGCCGTGTCAAAAATGCAGAGGGGGATGCAAGGAGTACAAGGCCTGCACATCCAAGCAAGTGGTAACATGGACTTGTACATGGAACATCCCAAGCACAAGCAGAGCTGCAGTGTGCGTGTACGACGAGCTAGCGTAAGTCCCTTCATTTCATTTAATTCGTACTAGTGTACGTGTATGATTTGTGTGCAGTGGAAGATCCACGAATTCAAGTTACCAGGGGCGAAAATTTAACTTAAAAATACGAAGGCACTTGCACTCCGGAAATCAACATAACTTTAGAAGTGTGAAGCTACATGCACTTTGAAAACCAGCTTATGATCCAAAGTAGTTCTAGATTATAAAACACTAAATGATGTAAGCATCAAAAACACAAAATGCAACATGGTGTAAAAGGACTACTAACATGGTCTATACCTGCTTGAATTATTCGTTCTCTGGCTGAAAATATCAAAGTGTAATTGCACCTATAACCAGTGCGCAAACTGCATGTCAATATATCTATCCCGCATAAGTATGCCAATAGTTTCAAACAACATATTAGAAAAGTATTTATGCTACGTTGTCATGATACGGGGACTTTCTGGCAGATGGCCTCGACGTTTCCTCAAGCCATGAGAATGTACTATAATTTGCTTGTCATCAATGCCCGCAAATCTCCATGTCACTGTCAACATAGCAGATCATCATTAGACACTAAATCCTTCAATGGGAGCTTGAAAAATGCTTGCATTAGATCCCTCGTTAGAGACTATATGTTCATCACCAGGAGCATGTAAAATGTTTGCATCAAATCCTTCATTAGCAGTCTCTCCATTAGACACTTCAGGCTCAAGAACAACATGAGCTTGTATGTTTGCACCAGAAACTTGATTAGATACATCAGGTTCAGTCAGTTCAGTATTGATTGGGGCAGTTACAAAATAAGCAGAAATTGGTTTCATTTTCCCATAGATTCCCTACATACAAGCAGTTTTACAACACAGTCATGTTTAATTATTGGCCAGAAATTGAACAATTGAATTAGATATAATCAGGGATGTGATGTACTTGCTCGTTGCACATGCTGCTCTTGTAAGCTGCGATTGTCCGTTTGCGCAAGCTCGATGCCATGCCTGTGCTGCCGCCGTTGCCTCCCACACAGGCTACACCCAGGGTTGTATCTTTGGCTTCTTTTCCTTCCATTCGCTTGAAGCCCGGCGACCAGCGTCCAATGAGGGCGCGAGGAAGTGCTGTGTCGGTCTGTCTAGTGGCGGCTAGGTTAGGAGCGAACCAGACTAGAGGCTGGAGCGAACAAATTGGGATTTTTCCTGCTGTCGATCGACATGGGAGGCGCTCGTTTGGGCCGCGAGCCTGCTATAGGGCCTGCCTTGCACTTACGTTATTGGCCCATCCAAATTGAAACATTTTTCTTCATATTTTACATTGCCTGCTCGTGCGTTGGCATGAACAAAACTAGCCTGGCCAACGTGGATGACTCAAACTAGGTGCACACTTTCCAGCCACCCGAGGCGGCCGCCCATACCAGCCCCTATGGTGGCTTCGCCCCTTTTTGCGTGTATGATTGGGGTAGTGAAAAATATTCCAGTGGCGCTTTTGATTTACCCACGGAATGGTTGAATTGCTTGTTTCTATGAACTGAGTTTGCCAATAATGTGAAGGATGCCAGTATTTTCATCCTAGATTGCTTACATCTCGATATGCCAAATGTAATCGCATGAAATATGCAGTAAAAGCCAGTGTGATGTGTGTGGCTACAACTAGTCTAACAACCCATCCTCATATAACATATCAAGGATGCACCATCTTATCAGATTAACCATTGGACTTACCAATGCAGTGTGGGAAGAACGAAGTATTGGGACTGCGTATCCAAGCAATTGATGCCATGGACTCCTTCGTAGAACCTTGTAAGAAAAATAGAAGTTGCAGTGTGCCTGTACAAAGAGCTAGCATAAGTTCAGTCACCTACTTCTCGGAATTTTAGTTAGCCACTTATTGCAAAATTGTTCAATTAGGTTGCTTGTCTTAATTTAGTTTGCTATTGATTACAAAATTCCATAGCTTGTTAATCCTATTATAGACTGCGCCTATCTATGTGTTTGATACTTACTGTTAAGAATTACCTGTTTGCTTGAACTTAAATAACTACTTAAACACGTAGATAGCTGGTCATATGTACTTCTAGGGTGCAACATAATTCATGTGTATTTAGGTTCTGATACCCCGTTTGTTTAAATGGTTTGCTGTTATCACTTGTAGCACTAGTAATGTTTGCATGTTCATAGATAGACAATTGTCAGGTTTATATGAGGGACACTGTCTTTTAACTTATATATATATCTGTTGGAATCATTTTGCTCACATCAAAGAAATTACAGATGTCTGTGTTGTTGGTAAACGGTACCGACTTGTTATTTAATACATTGCCATGAACTTATTAGTTTTACTAGTTCATGTGTAATTAAATACGTTGCCAAAACTGGTTAGTTTTACTAGTTTGATGTTAGTTTCCTATGGCTCTTGCAACACTTTATTTATGATTTCTAACATTCAAGTTTGCAGGATCCAACTGAAACTCTGTTGGCACAATAAGTATGTTGTTAGAAACTTCCTTGTTTACCTGGTTTGCTATTGTAACTTGTTGCTTTAATCATCTTACCAACTTCAAGTTTCCAGGATCCAATTGGAAGTCCAATTGCACAGCAGGTATATTTTTAAAAATATATTTGTGTAACAGGTTTGCTGCTGCAACCGGTTGCTCTAATCATGTTACTGGCTACTCAACTTTTTAGGATCTAAGATAAACTCGAATGCCACTATAGGTACCTTTTGCAAAACTTGTTTGTTTAACTGCATTGCTGCTGCAACCGGTTACAATGATGTTAATAACTACTTTTCAGCATCCAATTGAAACTCTTTAATTCCTTGTTTGTTTAACTGGTTTGCTATTATAACTCCCAGTTGAGATGTTTTGCTAACTTCAACTCTTCGAAATCCAATCGGAACTTTAATGGCAAAATAGGTTAGCCCAAAATCAAAGAGCGAGGTCCCCATGGACATTGTATCATCCCACAGCAGTGGCACCGGCCCAATGGTGCATCATGAATTGCCAACCGCTGATGCTCTAGAGGCTACACTATTGGTAGAAAGAGATTCTGCTTCTGCACTTAGAGATGAAGTTGACATGTTGAGGAAGCAAACAGCACAATCACAAGCAGTACTCAAGACAACCATTAAATATTTGGTGGATTTCAAAAGGAAGCAAAGCTGAGACTGACTGCATTGTTAAGGTCCTGAAGGAAAAAAGGAAATTTAATTCCCACTTGGTAAATCATGGGTGAAATGTTCTTTTCGTAGCTGAATAACCTTTGTGTTGTTTGTTCATGTAACAAACTATTTGTTTTAGAGATCATGTAATAATTGTTTTTTTTTTTTGGGTTGTAAATTTT
This sequence comes from Triticum dicoccoides, assembly GCF_002162155.2. NCBI lineage: Eukaryota > Viridiplantae > Streptophyta > Magnoliopsida > Poales > Poaceae > Triticum > Triticum dicoccoides. Next base: position 373,318,854 of record NC_041385.1, read on the forward strand.
TTGAGCACAAGTCTGTATTTAATTGATAAGACTCTAAGACATTTCATTTTGATTGTTGTGCCAAACCTACAAATATGTCAATCGGATAGAATGTGCATTCAGCAATAATAGTAGTATAAATGGTCCTTGAGTGGCATGCATATGAATGGGCCAAGATGTTGTACTAGCTTCGCTAAAAAAGGAAGCTCTTCTAGCAAAAAAAAAGTACTGCGGCCTGGCTTATGTATGTTAGTTGATATTATATATCCATATAGTCTATAAGTGTTTATATGTCAGCTAGTTTTATACATTATTGGTTGATTGACTCGGTATTTTGAATCTTGAGACATCGCTTTTGTACATATCTAAATGGGAGTACACAATATGTTGCGTGTGACACTTGAGATTGACATAAAGTGGTTTCAAATATTCAAATTCACCTTAAACTAGATTCTAGCTTCTGAATTCGAGTATCGGCATTTGTAAATCATATTCATATATGACAATGGAATACATCTTTGTCGTGCTTTTGAAGATATATAAGAACACATAGAATGATTTATAAGGACTCATATAGGAATAAAGAATGGATTTGAATTTAGTTGCCAGGGTAAACGTGGATGCTTATTGTCCCAAAATTCGAAAGAAGCGGCAAAATGTCCACTCCCACATCGGCTGCCCAAACCCAATGTTTGGGAGATGGAAATTACTGTCTACCCCTTACGCGGACAATGCATCTGCCCGGTTTCCATGGCTCTCAATAGGGGTAGGTTAGTAACTTTAACTAGATGTGACACGACCGCCTCTGAGCCCATTCCGACAGGTGGGTGCAAAACATGGGCGGCAAAACACATTTGATTCAAGCTCGTCCGAATGACGTCTGTCTCTCCCTCCATTTCCCCATTCATACACGGTGGGCAGCAAAACAAACTCGACTCGGCCAAAATCGATGCAGGCAAATATTTTCAATAGGGGCAGGTTCATAACTTCACTCAGACATGACACAACCGCCCTACCTGTCAGCCCCATTCATACACCGTGGGCGCCAACCATGGGCGCCAAAACACCCTCTCCTTGCCCGAAATCGCTATGGGCAAATATTGGGGAGATTACTGTGTTATCCCCAACCGACGTGACGTCCAAATTTTAAACGGGGGCTAAGTTCATAATTTCCATATTTCAGACAGGTGCATTCCAAAAACATGGTTCCCCATACCTCTACCTCCATTTTCCAATTCATACACCGTCCGCGCTAGAACACCATCCCCACACCAGCCTCCTCCATCCGCCATCCCATCCATCGCCGCTGTCCTCCACCCCATCTATCGCCACCGTCCTCCACCATGCTGGAGCTCCTACCAAGACCGCGTCGTCCACTGCTAGAGATGGTCGTTTCTCATTCACGGTGACAGACCAGGAGCCTTGCATCGCGTCCTCTCGCTTCATCGGCACAGTCGTCCTCTTTGTCGGGGCCGCTCACGTGACTTTCTCGTCCATGGCAACGAGACTTATCCCCCTATGCACCCATCTACCATCGCATATCTGCTTCAACGCCACCGACAACCATCACACCCCTGATGCCTACATGGTGCCGCAAGAGAGGTGGTACTTCATATCTGCTAACTTTTTGATCTCAACCAGAAAATTGATTGTAACTTGGTTACTGTACTTTCTTTTCAGCTCTTAGAATTTAGTTCTTAGTTCGAAGCAAACAATGGATGGAAAATAGCATTTCTGTGGTTTGCAGCTTTAAATCTGCCATGGCACAGTCATAATAGGGTATAATTGATCATGTTGGTTCCGTGGTGGTTTCTTTAATAGAAATCGGAGGGGAAACCCTCTTTTGCTAAAAAAATGCTTAGGGTTTCCCCCGTGCTTCGTGTCATAATAGCACTGCTCCACCCATCAAGCTAAACAAGCTTAGTTGTTAAAATAATAATATGATATTATTAAAACAGAGTCGTTTAATTAGTCAGCTAAATGTTCCTAATTTAGTTTTGAAAATGCATGTACGCCGCTTGGGTGTGTATCTACAGGGCGCCCATGGTGGGCCGTGGCCCACCCTGGGATTATGGGTCGGTCTAGGCCCCGATTCCCCTCTGTTCTGCTACGCTTCCAATCTCTACTCGCCCCCAGCCGCCTGCCTCATCAGCGACTTGCCGTCCTGAGACGTCATGACTCTAGGAGGAGATGCCGGGCTAACAGGAGGTCAGGAGCCGCTCGCCCAACAGCGTCACCACTGTGCGGCGCGCCGTCATGACTACCTTCCCAGTCCGTTCAGGGCTCAGGCGTTCATCAGCCACTAAGCCAACCCGATTTATCCTGAGATACGTCCTCAACACTCAGCGGCCACTCCTCATCACCCATTTTCTAATTGATTCATTACTCATTAGGCAGGACTGTCATTAAGGTTTGTTGTGTACTGAGTGCTACCTACACTTAATGGTTCACATGTATTTTGGTAATCTTTACTACCTGTAAAGTTCACAGGGTTTCAAAATTCCGTCCCTAGGAACAGACACTAGTCATCTTGGACTGTTGGTCATAGTGACATGGACCCAGATTACTACTGCAGGCTAGGTTTTATTGACAATTTTACTTGTCTTTCTTACTCATTCGATATGATATCCAATTATTCACGCCGATTAGTTGCAAACAATAAGTGCTAGACCAACTTCTTGATTCAGATTTTGGACGGTCTCTTACTGCAGTTACAATTCTGCATACTTGTCCTAGTAAGATCACAAGTAATGATTGTTTCACTACATCTATGCTTGCCTAGTCATATTTGTTGTCAATATTATTTTAGGGTGGATAACCCTGTTACAAAATACTGGAACCGTAGACATGAGTGAATAATATTTCTCTATGTGATCTCTTCGTTCATTTGTGGGCAACGAACACTGCATTGTATAGAAAGATCATTTCCACCTTTTACATACACTACGATCTTTTACATGGAATACAATCTGCCTACTTGCTTTGTGTCGCACTACCAGCATTCCACCCTTGAAGCTAAACATTATGCCAATCATAATTCATTAGTTTATTTGTTCAAATACGAATTTGATATTATTCTAATGTTCCTACTTCAGTTTTGAAATGTGTGTCTGCCTGTTATAGAGACATAAGAGGTTTGTATTTCTGTGTATGGTCTGGTGAGCACAGTTGGGGGTGAACATTGCATATGAAGGGGTTTATAGGGAGACACTCTTCGAGTTGAATCCGCAATGCATTCCATAGATAATCTGACTACTTTTTATGCTTTCATGAATCTCAGGTACTGAATGACATCATAATGATTATGATCTTGCGCGCATGAAATGAATAAAGAAGAACAATGCCATGGCTGTCAAACTTGGCATTAATGGACTGAAATCAATTCTAGATGCAATGCAATGCAAACGCTCTCCACCTACAGATTCAAGCTCAGAATATGATCTTAACAATGATTCTGAGCTAGAGGGAGACCCAAGTCAATGTAGCTCCCTAGTGGAGGAGTCAGAGGTTATATTGGTCGCACATATCTTGCAACTGATGCTTTGCATTGCTTCTACATTGTTGCACTGCCATTAGCTTAGTTTACACTTTGTGTATGTGAATACGGCCTGCCTATCCATTTTCAACACATATTCCATCTGTCATCATACCATATTTATCCATTCAAATGATGTTCTTGTGTGTCAGATGTTCAGAAGGAAGAGGGCAATTGCTGATTGCGGAGGAGCATGAGCAAAGTATTTCAAAAAGGTAGTGACACCTGATAAATCAAATAGCAGATTAGGTGTAGTTGCAATATCACCAGAACCAGAAAACACGGCCACAACTCTAGCAGACTCTAGCCCTACTACACTGGCCATCTATGATGCCCCAACTCAGTAGACCCCAACTGCCGCAAACAGTATGATGATGCCAGTTAACATAGCACCACCTCTACGATGCAAAACCCCCATTCCAACACAGATTACACCAAATCCAGTTGCCAAATCCCTTTTCGAACAAGAGAGAGCCCCAATTGCAGCAAATAGGACTCCCTCAGTAGCCCCTGAACCAGGCTTCAATGACGATGAGTGATACGGGGCAAACCCGGTGTAGGCCGATCTTTCACGTTTGGAGTGGGATCCCTCGAGGAACACGATGAACACGGGGAAGAACAGAGAGAAATCACAAGGGGAAACTCTCAAGAACAAGTCTAATCACACATCCACTAGACAATCAAACACACAAGATCACAAGGTACATGAACAACAAAGGGAAAGATGCAAGGTAAGGTTCATCTCCAAGAGGAGGTCTTGATGCTATCCTAGACGGATCTTCCCACGAGGGGGTCTTGATGATATCCCGTAGGATCTTCTCCTAGATGGAGTTCTTGGCCTCCAAAGGAGTGGTGGTCTCTCTCTCAAGAGTAGAGATAGGTAGGAGCAAAGCTCACATACAAATGAGCTGTCATATTTCCTAACCCTAACTAGAGGAAGGGGATGGAGTATATATAGTCTTAGCCACGAAGGGGTAAGTGGGGAAAGGATACATGGGCCTCGGGCCCTGTCCATGCGCGCAGGCAGGCGCCGGATGTCCGGCTGGGTGCCGGATATCCGGCCGTTCGCGGGGTGCCGGATGTCCGGGCTGGCGGGCCAAATGTCCGGGCTGGCGAGGTTGGTCACGGTGCTCTCTGGATAGGGGCGCCGGATTTCCGGGGGAGAGCGCCGGATGTCCAAGGGTTGCCGAGGCGCCGGATGTCCGGGCACACGGGCCGGATGTCCGGCCGCTGATGCTTCGGCCGTCTTATTGGGGCAGCTCCTTGGAGGCTGCACATGCGCCGGATGTCCGGCCCTTGGCCCGGATGTCCGGCCGCTGTAGCTTCAGCAGCATTGTCTTCTTCCATCGTCGCTTCTAGGCTTCCCTCGCGGATGGTGTAGTTGTTCCTTGGCGCTTGCACTCCTCCTCAACATCCGTGAATCTCCGACAATACCTATGCATGCACACGGGAGAAGTGTCAAGTAGTATACCATCCTCGAAGGGGTCAAGTGAGCACGTGTAAAGGAGAAGATTCACCTTTATGCATGAGAAGTAGAGGTCGCATGTGTCACTTGCCAAACGGACTCTTGACATGGTGATGATCGTAGGATGCTCCACATCATCCCCTCCCCCTTGGAAAAGATCCGACCTCGGATCGAAAACCAAATCACCACGGGAAAGAGATGGTGGTGCCTTGTCGAAGTTGTCGGTCACCAAGCACTCATCATCTTGAAACTCGAAATGGGCAATCTCCAATGTCGCACCGTCTAGTGATTCCTTCAAAAGAAGCAAGAACAACAAACACTTGGAAAAATAAATGTGGTTAGCGTTAGTGCAAAATCAAGCATTCAAGAGGTGATTCACCAACCAAGTGTCATCATCAAGCATAGCATCAGGTGTGACAAAGGATTGTGACATGGCATGTAAGCATATCAATTGAGCACGAGCAATGATATCATGGGGACAAGGATGCAAATGTGAGGTAGTGATGCAAATATGTGTGACAAGAGAATAAGAATCTACCTCAAGTTCATAGAAAGCATTCACAAATTGCTCAATGAAAGGTCTATGGTAGGCATAAGAATCATTCACAACACCAAATAAAATGAAGTGTCTAAACACATGGGTCAAGTGCAAGACAATCCAAGCATAATGTGCATAGGGCGTAGTGAATATAGTGTGGCATTCAACACAATAGAAAGAGCAATTGTTGGTCATGTGCGAGGCAATCAAGTCAAGCATGTGACAAGCAATGGGACATGGCATATGTGAAGAAATGACATTCTTGCAACCAAACATATGATAGTAGCAAGTAGTCCAAGAATTGGATGCAACACACAAGGTATATATGTCATGAGGCATGGAAATGTGAAAATGACAAGTCGAAGCAAGATCTCTAACATGTGCACAATCAAGTGGTCTAAGATGACCAACAAGTCTCATGGTGCAATCAACACAAGTAGTATGATCCACAATATCCAAGCTCAAGAAAGATGTCACCTTGAAGGCATGTCCTTGTGCATTCTTCACAATGCCAAAGTTGTAGGAAATGTGGTGTAGAAGTGATTCGTGGTAGAATATATGAGGCTCGCTCTCAAGAGCTCGAATGGTCAACTCATGTGAAGTGGAAGTCGACACAAAGTCCAAGTATCCTACACATGCACAAAACAAAACAAAGAATGTATGCGCATGGTAGATAAACACATCATCCATCATGATGGTTCTCTTCTCTTGCACAGAACCATTAGAAGAACAAGCGCAAGAATAATATGATGCAACAATGGCTATATTCATGGCACTAGGCATATGGTGCAAAGAGGTAAGACAAGCATGCTTCACAAGTAATATGTCAAAATCTCCAAATATATGCGAGAATGCTATGGGGGCAATCTCATGAGCAAGAAGAGAATCATTATTGCACTCAATACATGGCAAATCTAGCATGAGAGAGGCAACACATGGAGATATATGACAAGAAGCAATATGAATCATGTGCAAAGAATATAGATGGTTGTCATCAACCGCATGAAATGAGCAAGTATGAATCATTGGTGATGCAACATAAGAAAGCATAGTAATCAAGTCGTGCAAACTAGTGGAGCGAAGATGCAACACACTAGAGTAAATCATGGCAATCATGTCATGTGAGAAAATAATAGGCATAGGTAATGCACATGACATATCGCAAGCAAGAACACAAAGCAAGATCATAGTATCATCATAGGAATGGTGCACAAAAGGAACATGGCAAGAACAAGCAATATCTCCACCAAGCTTGCAAATACACATACAAGTGCTAGAGTCAATCAACATGTGTAATGCAAAGCATGGGTCACAAATGCATGGCAAAGGCATAGTAAATAGCATATCATGCAAACTGAACATGGCAAGATGGGCATATGATATGTAATGAACAATAACCCATAGCCAAGTGAGGGCCATGTAGAAGAAATGTGCGAAGTCTTTGCGTGAAGAGAGCGGTGGGAAAAACGATCCATGAGATCCCAAATCATCGTTGTTCTCTAGAGCTCGTTTTGTCAACTCGTGGGATTGTGAGGTTGACAAGTATGCATGGGTACCTACACAAAAGAGACACAAACCAAAGAAATTGTGCGTGTGGTAAATGTACACATCATCCATCATGACGTGTATGTGCACATGTGAGTTAGCATAAGATAAGAAATGCTCAAAGAAATTTGATGCATGGTATAAGAACATGTCATCCATCATGAAAGAATAGTTATTATGTATGACACGATGGGGATGCAAATTGAGCATACAATTATATGGCACGTCAATAGCATTTTCATTCATGGGGAGCATATGGTGCACATAATTATTGGGATCATGCAATGAATGGGGTGGATAAAAATCTCCTAAAATGCATGAGAAAACTATGGGGGTCTCCTCATGAGCAATATCACATGGAGAAAATGGACAACATCCAAAACAATGCATATCCGAAGCTAGGTGGGCATGGCATGGCATATGAGATAAATTATGAAAAGGGAGCATATCAATATCATCACAAGAAAAACAAATGCCAATAAGCATGGGCTTGTCATCTATGCCATAAGTGCAAATTGGGTTTATTTTAATGGCATATGCATAGTCACTATGAAGAGATTGCAAATAAGACATATGATGGATCTCATGCATAGCATATGACAAGTCAAGCGGATTAGCAAACATGATGTGACCTAAAGAATTGTCACAAGAAATCCTATGTAACATGGCATCACAACTAATAGACTCCACATGGCAATCATCAAAATCATCATAAATTGGCAAATCATCACATGGGGAAATCATACTAGCATGAAGCATGGTACTAGGTGGATCAACATCATGCAAGCAATCAATGTCAGAAATGTCCACTAGTGGGACTAGAGCATCACCTTCACCTATGTTACCTTTTGCATTCCAATCAAGTGGTGTAGGTGAGGTGGGAAAGACCAAATGGTGGTCATATTCATCTTGATGGAACCATGTGGGGGTGTATCATATTCCACCATGGCCATCATCGTGTCCAAAGGGAGGACGAAGTCGTCGAGGATCGGCGCGTCATCATAAATGGGACCTAGCACCAAATGAGAAGACACAATAGAGGTAGAGGTCAAGTTGTTAGAAATGCAAATGGCCTCACTAGACCTATCAACTATCACACTCTCTCTATGTGGTGGTTCACTCACTCCCTCAAGGTAGGTGCACTCAAACTCACATATGGTGGAGTCACTCATCTCACTCAAGTGGTTGGGGTTGTGGCTCTCCTCACATGGAATTTGTGGCAACACATCATATATGGGGCTAGTGGTGAAGTCACTCTCACCCTCAATATGGTGGCAAAAGTCACTCAAGTCATCATACGTCGCCGTGGTCTAAGGGACAATCCCATGCTCAACCATCTTTTCGTCATCGCCATGGATGAAGGCCGAAGATGGCAAATCATCACTCTCCTCCATGACCGAAGGGAAAATACCATGCTCGATCATCTCGTCATCGTCGCCGTGGATGAAGGCCGAAGATGGCACATCACCACTCTCACCTCCTAAGATGGAAGCATCATCCTTGCTCGCCACCTTGTCGCTCGCCTCCAAAGCTTGGTCCTTGAGGGTCTCTGTAGTCGTACTTGTCGCCGCACCGTCTTGGAAAAGAGTCGTTGTAGACTCGGCACCATCAATGGCACAAAGAGGGATGGCGGTGAAGTCGAACTTGGGAGCATCGTCTAGGAGGTCGTCGGGCATGGACATCTTGGTGGTACTATCCTCATGCTCGTTTTGATGGAGCTTGGTCGCCGTGAAGTTTGCTTGGGGTGGAGAAGCCTTGGCCTTCATGAGTTCTTGTTCCGCCTTGAGAGCACCAATGTAGTTGTCGTCGAGGGACTCGTAGTTCTCGAGGAAGATTGTCTTGGAGATGTCGTTGTTCAATCCCATCTTGAAATGAAACTTCATCCAAATGGGGTCGTCCACACCGGCTCGTCGCAAGACATTCTTCATCTCCTTGAAGTACGCGTCGATGGACTTGGATCCTTGGATGGTGTTCTCCAATTGGCATTGAAGTTGTTCCGTGTAGATTGGAGGCACAAACTCTCGCCGCAAAGCGCTCTTCGTCTTGGGCCCACTCATCTTGTAGCTCTCCAAAGGTGTGTGAAGCCACCATGCCAATGCGTAGTCGTGGAAGTTTCTTGTGGTGCACTTCACTTGATCTTCAGGACGTACTTGATATAGCTTGAGGTAGTCGTCCATCATTCGCTCCCACTCGAGGTACTCCTCGGGTTCTTGCATTCCATAGAAAGGAATCGCGTGGTCGATGTCGAGGTCGTAGTAGCTCGTGGAAGTCGCGGACTTGAGCTTGGGGAGCTTCTCTTGAGCGTAGTCTTGAGGTGCTTGTTGGCGAAGATGCCGAATATCCGAAGGCGAAGATGCCTTGAAGTCGCTTGGCGAAGATGCTAAGGGAGATGGTGAAGTCGTTGAGCGGTTGTTGATGTAGATCTCTTGACCTTCATGTTCTTGTTGGTGATGGTGTCGATGCCGATGTGATCTTGCCGTAGATGGTAGCTCGGAGGCATGTGCTCTTGAGCATCTTCTTGAAGATGAGGAAGATCACTTGTGGGACTTGATGAGGGCTTTGATATCCTCCATTTGAGCTTGCATATTGGCGTCAGAGTTGTTTTCCGTGGCATCGAACTCGTCGTTGTTGTAGACCGAAGGTGAAATGCCGTGCCTATCCATCACAAGACTCGAGTAGAGGTGAGTAGGAAATGAGATAAACAATACCAAGTTACCTTATCCCAAAGTTGAGGATGTATCCCGTTTCACTCAATGTGAAATGAAAGAATAGTGGAATTGGTACTGGACTTGTTCACTCACAGCTATCAAGTAAAGCTTATGCTAGAGCTCGGTGAGGATAGTGGCACAAAAATTTGATGCAAAATGTTAGCAAGAGTCAATAATGTTGAAAGAGATTCACAAATTCGCAAGCGAAACAAGTAGACCAATAGCAATATGTGGCACACGAAACACACACAAAGATAGATAAATGGGGTCGTGCAACCAAGGAATGAGCACAAAATGTGGAATCCATGGAAAACGCTCGTGTTGCACAACTCAAGAGAGACGCTAGCACGATTGCTCAATAGGCGGATATGACACTTGTGCACAACCTATAAGATGCAAAATGGATAAACTCTCTATCCCAAGTATGCTATGTATGTATGGTTCCCGGTGTTTCTCACACAATGATCCAAGATGCTCGTATATGATATATTGTGATGTTATGGCTATTGCTTACAAGCTCTTTGCTTAAAAGCTTTATTTCTCTTTTTCTTTTTTATGGCCACTTTGCATAAACCAAGATAGCAATTGTGTATATGCCGGAACAAACTTGTGACACAAGATATGATATGATGATACCAAATGATATGGTATGTATGCAATGGAAGGTGTAGATCAATGATTACTAATGTGCACAAGTAACGTTGCCGGCAATACTCAAATGTCTAGTCTCGATAGGCAAGTAACGCAAAATGGGTTAGGGGGTTATCAATGCAATTGCAAGGGAATATACAATAGTGTCATCAAGGTTACCGTCCTTTGCGATGATGAGTGGCGGTGTTCTTGATGTAGACACCAAGATGATGGAGACTCGTCCCTAAGTAGCCGAAACACCTTAGGAAATGGAAAAACCGCAAACTCAAAATCTCAAATGACAAATGTCAAATGGTGGTAGCGGAGAGCGGTGGTGGTTTTCCCTTGGCAATGCGGATGTGGTGGTGGTGGCTGATGAAGAAGCAATCGTCCCTAAGTAGCCGAAACACCTTAGGAGACTCGAATCACTACTCAAGCAACCACTAATGCTATGGCAAGCAAAATGGGTTAGGTTGCGGAAGTCGGTGGTGGCTATGCGGATGATATGGTGGAAGGCCTAGGCAAACTTGCCAAATTTTTAAATATTTGATGGACTAAAATGGTTTTGGTAGTATTTTTTTGTGAAAGGGGATGTCAAGAGCTTCAAAACGAGCTAAAGAACGTGAAAATCGGAGTTCAGATGAATTAGTTATGGTCAAAATGGTGAAACACGGAAGCTGAAATGCCAGGGAGCGGATATCCGGGGGTAGGGACCGGATTTCCGGGGGTGTATGTCCAGAACCGTGTGGATTTGGTGCTCCAGGGCCCGGATGTCCAGCCCGACGATTCCAGATCCCGTTTGGGGCGGAAATTGATGATTTCGGGGGCAAAATTTGATGGATTTCGTGGATGGAAGGTGGGGAAACTTGGGGGAAAGCTAGATCCACTTGAAACCAAGCAAATCCACGGATCAAAATCAACAAAACATCATCAAACCAACAAATCACAAAAAAATTGGGGCTATTTTTGGTGGGGATTTTCGAAATTAGGACAAAAATCAAGCAAAAGAAGGCTAGAAAACGGTGGGAGGGACTCCAAATACGTGATAAACGTGGCTCATGATACCCTATGATATGGAGCAAACCCGGTGTAGGCCGATCTTTCACGTTTGGAGTGGGATCCCTCGAAGAACACGATGAACATGGGGAAGAACAGAGAGAAATCACAAGGTGAAACACTCAAGAACAAGTCTAATCATAGATCCACTAGACAATCAAACACACAAGATCACAAGGTACATGAACAACAAAGGGAAAGATACAAGGTAAGGTTCATCTCCAAGAGGAGGTCTTGATGCTATCCTAGACGGATCTTCCCACGAGGGGGTCTTGATGATGTCCCGTAGGATCTTCTCCTAGATGGAGGTCTTGGCCACCAAAGGAGTGATGGTCTCTCTCTCTCAAGAGTAGAGATAGGCAGGAGCAAAGCTCACATACAAATGAGCTATCATATTTGCTAACCCTAACTAGAGGAAGGAGATGGAGTATATATAGTCTTAGCCACGAAGGGGTAAGTGGGGAAAGGATACATGGGCCTCGGGCCCTGTCCATGCGCGCAGGCAGGCGCCAGATGTCCGGCTGGGTGCCGGATGTCCGGCCGTTCGCGGGGTGCCGGATGTCCGGGCTGGCGGGCCGGATGTCTGGGCTGGCGAGGTTGGTCACGGTGCTCTCTGCATAGGGGCGCCAGATTTCTGGGGTAGAGCGCCCGATGTCCGGGGGTTGCTGAGGCGCCGGATGTCCGGGCACACGGGCCGGATGTCCGGCCGCTGATGCTTTGGCTGTCTTGTTGGGGCAGCTCCTTGGAGGCTGCACATGCGCCGGATGTCCGGCCCTTGGCCCGGATGTCCGGCCGCTGTAGCTTCAGCAGCATTGTCTTCTTCCGTCGTCGCTTCCAGGCTTCCCTCGCGGATGGTGTAGTTATTCCTTGGCGCTTGCACTCCTCCTCGACATCCGTGAAGCTCCGACAATACCTATGCATGCACATGGGAGAAGTGTCAAGTAGTATACCATCCTCGAAGGGGTCAAGTGAGCACGTGTAAAGGAGAAGATTGACCTTTATGTATGAGAAGTAGAGGTCGCACGTGTCACTTGCCAAACGGACTCTTGACATGGTGATTACCGTAGGATGTTCCGCATCAATGAGTCCGGCGCGCAGATTGTCTTCGGCATTGCAAGGCGGGTTCCTTCTCCGAATACTCCCAAGTAGATCTTGAACACAAGAATCGTGTCTGGCTCTGCAAAACAAATTCCACATATCACCATAGAGAGTACAATATTCCAAGAGTCTAATCTGCTGACAACTTTTCCATAGCGTGATATCACGCAGTGGCCCGATCATTATTCGAACCGTTTTCTTAACCTGCTACTGCACATCTTGCGAGGCAGTTTTATTGGCACGTCTTGTCGAAGCAGAGATCGTGTCCCCTTATCACGGGATTCTCATCAATAGGGTGTGGGTAACCCAACCGCGCCATTAGCACGACGCTTGGGGAATAAGCGAGTTTCTAGGGCAAGTGGGGAGGCGCATGACCCCTGCTGCCTTTATAAGGAGATGAGGATTTCCCCTTTGTCACCCATGCCTTCCTCTTCCTCTGCTCACACATTCTCGAGCTCCAACGCCCAAGCTTTCACCTTCTCCGCAAAATCATTCCGAACATGTCCCGAGCGGGAGGCAAGTGGATGGCCTCTTCCATCAAGAAGGAGGACATCAAGAAGCTTCGGGAGGCCGGATACCTATCCACAGATATTGCACATCGACTTCCGGCCGAACGGTAGATCATCCCTACCCTGAAACCCCAGGAAAGGGTAGTATTCCTCTCTCACTTCGTCCACGGGCTGGGATTCCCCCTCCACCCGTTCATCTGCGGACTAATGTTCTAGTACGGACTGGACTTTCATGATTTGGCCCCCAACTTCATCCTCAACATCTCGGTGTTTATCGTCGTGTGCGAGGCCTTCCTCCACATCACGCCCCACTTCGGGCTATGGCTGAAGACCTTCAACGTGAAGCCAAAGGTGGTGGGCGGCCAACAAGCAGAGTGCAGGGGCGCCATGGTGGGCAAGATGCCCAATGTCACCTGGCCCGAGGGCTCCTTTGTGGAGACTGTGAAGGGGTGGCATTGGCGTGGTTCTACATCACCGAGCCGCGCGACGCTAACTCGGCGGCGACCCCCGAATTTTGATCCGTCCCCAATGCGGCTCACCTCCTGGAAAGAGAAGGGCTTAGCTTGGGGCTCAGCGGTAGAACTGATCGGACTTCAGACCTGCATCCAAAATATGATAAGCAAGAAAATCAAGCTCGTCAACGTGGTCCAGGTTATGCTTCTTCGCAGGATCCTTCCATGTGAAAGACGGGTTTGCAATCTATGGGAGTTCGACCCGGCCGAACACCAGACGCTGCAAGAGCTCTTCGGCACGATGCACAGAGACATACGGAAGGTGCTTTTCAAGGCCACCGAGGTACCACCGCCCATAATCGAAGATCGTGGACTCAGCGCAAAACGCCGAGCCAATCCGGTAAGTTTTCATATTTTGCAAGATATGCATTTTACTAGCACATCCGCGGGAGGAATCTATGCCTCCATGCCGATTTTACAGGCCTGGGTAGCGACAGCGGAGCAGATCGACTATCCGGCTCCGCTACCTGAAGATCCAAAACCGCCTCTTCTAACGAAGATGATGTTTCCGGCGCCCTATGAGGTGCCGGAGAAGAAGGCCAAGAAGACGGCCGCGGGGACCAGAGAAGGTCTCCGGTGCAAGGTTGCATCGAACATGACATCCGAAGACACCGAGACGGACTCCTCCTCTGAAGAGGGGAGGAGGAGGAGGAAATCCCTCCCCCCCCCCATCAGGGGGAGAAAGAAGAGGAAGGCCGCCACGCGTGGGGAGGCCGAGGTGCCCAAGAAGGGAAAAACCTTCCTTCCGGACCACTCCAGCGTGGCCACCAACAGCGGCGAGCAGTGGGAGCCTAGGGACAAGCCCCTGGCTAAGTTGTAAGTATCTGGTCACAATAGTATTTCCGGTACATTTGCTTTATCGCTTCTTAACATGCCAGACGTGCACTTGCAGTCCGGCCAAATCCAACATCGAGATATCCTCCTCTTCGGAGGGGTCTCTGGACCCGTCGGCGATGAGCAGCGATTCACTTCTAACAGCCACCTCCCCGAGGGCCGCGGACGACACCAAGGTGTTGTCTCGAAAGATACCAGGCCAAGGGGAGATCGTTTCAGAGACGCCCCCAGGCGAAATCCCAGTCGCCTGGCACACGGGGGATAAGACCCCCATAGACTCCGATAATGGGGGCCGCAACCATTTTGGCCCCCAGCCAAATACAACTCTGGAAACCCAAGTGGTTCCGAATTCAGGCGGGCTGCCTCTTTCTAAGGAGGGCGAGCCGCCTCCACTAATGACCTCTGTCCATCCAGAGGCACTGGACAACTTGTTGGAAACGCTTCGTAGTGCTTCCATTGATGAAGAACACCATACTCTTATGAGTATGATGATTGAGAAGGTCCGGTCCGCCAAAAGCGGATTGACTGAAGCATGCGCTAGCCTTCTAACAAGCTTTGATGTAAGTAATTAAATTTCAAGAGAATATCACGATATAAACAGTAGCCCCTGATGCATTGTTTGGTGTTCGAAAAGAAAAGCCGTACAGAGGATCAAATAGTGTTCGTAGGAGTCTAACAGAAGATGTCTATGTGAATAAGCAGGTGTCACTGCTGGCCGCTGTTGATCATACTCCAGAGGTCTCTGGACTAAAGCAGGACCTGGAGTGGACCGAGGGAGAGCTCGGCCTCGTGAAGATGCATCTCGAGGAAATTCAAGGTGCGCAATGCCCCATCTATATACTTACAAAGGATAAATTGTTTCGGCTGATAGAAGCGTCATGAATTTTGGTAGGGGCCACGACCAAAGTGGTAGCCCTTAAAAAGGCGCTGGCCGAGGCCAAAGACAAAGCGGCCAAGGAACGGGCCGAGTGCGAGAAGCAAGAGGCCCGGGTCAGCGAGGTCCAGCAAGAGCTCCAGGATTTTGTCCAAAAATACTAGTCCTTGGAGTGTGACTAGCATGTTACTAAGGCCCTCCAGAGTGTGCAAGACGCCAAAGCCGAAGCCTAGAAGGCCCTTCAGGAGATTCAGGCGGCCAAGAAGATTACATCGGGTAAGGCATTTATTATGCAAAGCAAGCATGTGAAGGAGACTTTTTGTTTACTTACTCAAATTTGGAGTTCTCCAGGAGTGTTTACGGATCTGCCGCGCAGCATATCAGATGCCGTGGAGTTCTACCGAGCCGAAGAAGGGAGCTCAGCGGAGAAGGTGTTCTGGTCTCAATATCTTGGGACAGAACATCTGATGCCCTTGAGAGACCAGCTGAAGCAGCTAGTCGAGCTGCACAAGGTAGCCGAACTGGCCATGAAGGACCTCATAGTTTGGCTGTGGCCTACCGAGCCTCTGCCCAACAGCTACTTCGGTCTCGTGAAGCGGCTTGTGAGTGCCTGCGCACGACTTGAAGTCATAAAGCAGTCAGTTTGCATTGAAGGTGCGCGAATGGCCTTCGCCCGTGCAAAAGTGCACTGGGCGAAGATGGATGCCGAAAAGCTGATGACCGAGGGGCCACCAAAGGGCAAGGAGCACCGCCGGCCTGAAAATTATTATGGCAGTGTCCTGAAGGGATCCCGCCTTGTGGCGGAGCTATGTGCTAAGGATGTAATCTTTTAATGAATGCACTCATTTTATCCTATAATATGAAACAAGTTCATTTGCGCAATATAATGTTTGTTGATTTAAAATTTTACCTCCTGTGTGGCCGCTTACAAAATCTGAGAGTTGGCCAGTCGTCGGCTTCTGCCCCCATGTAACTAGTATAGGGGTGTTCGGGATAAATCTAAACACTCTTTATCCAAATTTTTGGTCCTTTAAGGAGGTGTTTAACGCAACGAACAAGGCAATCGGACTATACAACTTTATCACCCTCACTTAGCCATAGAAGTTCTATAATTTTAAATTTTGGCATAGCCCTTGGTATTTGGAAGGCCGAACTTGGGGCACAATACATGCCTAAATCGGACAAAGACTGATTCCTCGCCTGAAGCGGAAAAAATCTTTAAGGATTTTGAAACCTCTCTAATAGTGACCAGCTCTCGCCGCATCATGACAGTAAGTTTTCGGCTTTCTCTACTGAGGTGCTCGTCCGGAAGAACCAGGACACAATCACAGTAGTTCTCCCTTTACTACAATAGCCGATATAGCGGAACATAGGGTAGCAAGCACAGGATCCGGGCAACCCAACTATTGACCCAAGACATGATTCGGAGTTGATGCATATAATGCTATAAGTTCAGGGTGACACTGAAGCCCCTGGCGAACTGAATGTACCAGAATTTATGGGTGCGATTTATAGTAAATAAACAGTCATGGAAAAAAGAAATGTAATAATAAGCTCACGATGTTCATTATTTTCCATTGTTATTTGAGTGATATGTCAAGGTGTATGTATACAAGTAGTGCGATAAGCAAATAGGACTATTTGACATGCCCTAGCCAAGAGCGAGCTGCGTGTGGGTATGTAAAACAGGTATAGCCATCATTATCAGAGACCACCTGGGGATTCCCTTGTACGTCAAAGCTCCTTGCCTCCTTAGTGTTTCCGTCCTGTGATGAGTCCGATAATCAGGTTACCGGAAGAGCCTCAAGAAGAGAGGGACCTGAAACCAAGAAAAAGGTGAACGTATGCGAATCCTGGGGCGATTGAGCCGCATTGTGGACCGCAATCTAGTTGTGCCTCCGTCTATGCCCATGGTATTTTAAGTGCATAATTATGTATGCGTGGCACAAATTTCACCGCTTGACTGGGACTAGGACGGAGGCCGAATTGCTAGGCGAGCTCTGGACAGGTCGGACGATCCTGTTACAGAGTACTCCGGACTCGCTTGACGGTGTCCGGGGGCTTTATAGCAGAATTGAGGGTCTGTCTGAGGAGGCTGCTCTGTACTTCTGCTGCAAGGGTCGTAGTGTGCTCCTCCATACGGAGGAAGCGCTCTGTATTTCCATTGACTGTTATAACACCGCGGGATCCGGGCATCTTGAGCTTGAGGTAGGCATAGTGCGGCACCGCATTGAATCTAGCGAATGCGGTTCGTCCTAGCAATGCATGTTAACCACTGCGGAAGGGGACGATATCAAAGATTAACTCCTCGCTTCGGAAGTTGTCCGGGGTTCCGAAGACTACTTCCAGTGTGATTGAGCCTGTACAAAAGGCCTCTACACCTGGTATGACACCTTTGAATGTGGTTTTGGTTGGTTTGATCCTTGAGGGATTGATACCCATTTTGTAAACTGTATCCTGATAGAGCAGGTTCAGGCTGCTGCCACCGTCCATGATGACTCGTGTGAGGTGGAATCCGTCAATGATAGCGTCAAGGACCAGTGCGGCTGAGCCGCCATGACGGATACTGGTTGGATGGTCCCTGCGATCAAAGGTGGTCAGACAGGAAGACCATGGGTTGAACTTTGGGGCGACTGGCTCCATCGCATAGACGTCCCTTAGTGCACGCTTCCGCTCCCCCTTGGGAATATGGGTGGCATATATCATATTTACCGTTTTCACTTGGGGAGGAAATTTCTTCTGTCCCCCTGTGATCGGCGGCCGAGGCTGCTCGTCGTCATCACTATGCGGCCCCTTTTCCTTATTTTCGACATTCAGCTTACCGGCCTATTTAAATACCCAACATTCTCTGTTGGTGTGGTTGGCTGGTTTATCGCGGGTGCCGTGGATTTGACATGAGTGATCGAGTATGCGGTCCAGATTGGACGGGCCCGGATTGTTTCTTTTAAATGGATTTTTCCGTTGACCGGACTTGGAGCCACTGAATCCGGCATTGACGGCCATGTCTTCGGCGTTATCGCCATATTGCGGCGCTTGTGTCTGTTGCGCCGGGGCTTGCCGTTGCTATCTCTGGTGTCTGAAGTGCCAGGATTTCTTGATGTGATGTTGCTATGAGCCAACCAGTTGTCCTCGCCCGCACAAAAGTGGGTCATGACTGTCGTAAAGGCTGCCATGGATTTCGGCTTCTCTTGGCCGAGGTGTCGGGCAAGCCACTCGTCACATATGTTATGCTTAATGGCCGCTAGGGCTTCGGCATCCGGCAGTCGACAATTTGGTTCTTTTTAGTTAGGAACCGAGTCCAGAATTTCCTGGCTGACTCTCCGGGCTGTTGGGTTATGTGACTTAAGTCATCAGTGTCTGGTGGTTGCACATAAGTGCCCTGGAAGTTGTCGAGGAATGCGTCTTCCAGGTTCTCCCAACTGCCAATGGAGTTTGCTAGCAGACTATTCAGCCAATGTCGAGCTGGTCCCTTGAGTTTTAGTGGGAGGTACTTGATGGCATGTAGATCATCGCCGCAGGCCATGTGAATATGGAGAAAGAAATCTTCAATCCATACCGCAGTGTCTGTTGTCCCATCATATGGTTCGATGTTTACGGGTTTAAACCCTTCTGGGAATTCATGCTCCATTACTTTGTCAGTGAAGCATAGGGGGTGTGCGGTGCCGCTATGCCGGGCTACATTGCGATGCAGTTCGTATGAATCTGGTCTGCTCTGCTCGGCCTGGTCGGATTTGTATTTAGTATATCCGGCGTGGCGGTCATCGTCACGCATTGAGGCGTGCCCCTACGATTCGTAGATCGATCTTGACTGTCCTACTTTGTTTTCAATTCGTCTCGCAGGTCATGCGTGTAGCCCCGGGCCTTCGTGTTTTTGTTTGTTTGGCGACGGGGTGCGGGCTGGTGTTCAGGATGATGTGCCGCTTTGTCTCGGCCACGAGGTGGTCGGTTAGTCGCATCCTGTGCTGGTAGTATAGGCTCTAGTGCATCATCCTCTAATTGACGTAACAATCTGCGCCTCAGGTAGCTTTGGGTTGGGCGCTCAAGTCCATATTCCTCGGCTGCCAGGACATCAGTCCATCTGTCAGTTAGCAGATCTTGATCAGCTTGAAGCTGCTGCTGTTTTTTCTTCAGGCTCTTTGCAGTTGCTATAAGCCGGCGCTTGAAGCGCTCCTGCTCGGCGGGATCCTTAGGGACGGTAAATTCCTCGTCGCCGAGGCTCACCTTGTCTTCAGAGAGGGGCATGTAATTGTCATCCTCTGAGTCTTCATCCATTGCCTGTTCATTAGGGCTAGCTTGCCCATCCTCCCGTCCGGCCTGCTCGAAGCTTGGCTCGGCGGGATTGTTTTCGTCTTCGGCATCATCCGGAGTACTATTGTCTCTTCTGCCGGTTCGCTGTTTTTGCTATGGCGGGGTTTAGAGCGGCGCTGCTGACGTCGGCGCTTAGATTGCTTCTCAAGAGGATCACCCTCTATTTCATCCTTTTGATTCTCGCCATCGTTTTTTTGGGTGTGTCCACCATATATATGTCGTATGATGATGTGGCTGTTCAGCGCCCTGTGGGCGGTGGTTCCTGTTCTTCTCCGGCATCGTCGTCTATACCGTCGATTTGTTCGGAGTCGAAATCAAGGATGTCAGTTAAGTCATCGATAGTGGCTATTAAGTGGGTGGTGGGTGGGTAACGAATTCCTTCGTCGTCCGCTTCCCATACAAGCCAGGCATAGTTCGGCCAAGAGTCTCCTGACAGGGAGGGAGATTTTAATGAGTTTAGCACGTCACCCAAGGGTGACTGCTAAAAGATATCCGCGGAGCTAAACTCCATGATCGGTGCCCAGTTAGATCCGATGGGAACGGATGCACGTGATTCGGAGCCTATGGTCGGAGACGAGTCCGAGGGTCCGATGACGCAGACCTCATTGGAAGTGAAATCCGTGTTTGGCTCTATCGCTGCTGAGTGTGCGGCCTCCGTGGCGAGGGTCCATCCTCCCGTCCTCAGATGGCGCGGTCTGCACTGGATTTAAAGCCGGGGCAGCTGCAGGTGTGATCTCCTGAACACCGTTCGATGGCAGGTCTAGGTCATGCTCATCGCGACTGTAGGGTGCACCTGTCATGGGCTCGAGTCCGTCGAAGATCAAGTCTCTGCGGATGTCGGCAGTGTAATTCAGGCTTCCAAACCAGACCAGATGACCAGGGGCGTAGCTATCGATCTGATCTAGATGGCCAAGCGAGTTGGCCCGCGCTGCGAAGCCGCTGAATACGAAGATCTGTCCGGGGAGGAAAACCTCACCCTGGACCGCATCGTTGTAGATGATTGAAGTAGCCATCAAGCCTTATGGTGACGACACAGTGGAACTCTCAATGAAAGCACCAATGTCGGTGTCAAAACAGGCAGATCTCGGATAGGGGGTACCGAACTGTGCGTCTAAGGCTAATGGTAACAGGAGGCGGGGGACACGATGTTTACCCAGGTTCGGGCCCTCACTATGGAGGTAATACCCTACTTCCTGCTTGATTGGTCTTGATTATATGAGTATTACAAGAGTTGATCTACCACGAGATCGTAGAGGCTAAACCCTAGAAGCTAACCTATGATTATGATTGTTCTTGTCCTATGGACTAAACCCTCTGGTTTATATGGACACCGGAGGGGGCTAGCGTTACACAGAGTCGGTTATAGAGAAGGGAATCTACATATCCGAATCGCCAAGCTTGCCTTCCACGCAAAGGAGAGTCCCACCCGGACACGGGATGAAGTCTTCAATCTTGTATCTTCATAGTCCGGCATAAGCATATAGTCTGGCTGTCCGAGGACCCCCTAATCTAGGACTCCCTCGGGCGCTCCATCACCACCGCAAGCACTAAGAGGACCGATGACGAGAGCTCGCGCACGTGCCACCGAAACCAAGGTTGACTCTTTCCTCTTCGAACTCCTTTCTAATTCACACGAGAATTGGGTTCTACCTCAAACGGAGACGTTGTCCATTCTTAGGTACCGAGAAGGAGCCCATGAAGAAGCTAGGAGGAATGCCCAAGCTGCCATAGAGGAGAAGAACGGAGAAGAGCAAGCAAGACGCGAAGAAACGAAGGACGACCATGTCCCTGGACACCCCGGGTGCCCGACCCTCCTTCCCCCTGGTGCTCGGGCCTTCGGCCACCTCCCCGGCCTGGGCCTCTGTGCACCCTGGGTGCCCGGCCCTGTGAGCCCCGGTTACCTGGCCGCTGGATGGGTGGCACCTCGGGTGCTCGGCCAATTGGCCCGGGTGCCCGCCCCCCTACACTGGGAGCTGCTCCACCGCCCCGGGTGCCCGGGATGGTACCCCTGGGTGCCCGGTCCTTCCCCACCTGGGCGCTGGAGTTCCCCCCCTGGGTGCCTGGGCCTCCACACCCCAGGTGCCCGGCCCCGCCAGCATCTAAGGCGTCGGCCCTCTGACCAGCCCGCGTGCCCGGGCCGCCAACCCATGGATGCCCGGCCCCCTCCTTGGCACTGGCTCTGTCCGGTCCGGGGTGCCTGGCCCCCTTTGCCCCGGGTGCCCGGACCCCTCCGGGTGTGCCTGCGTGCACTAAGGGCAAATGACCCATGTACCCTCATTTTACCCCCAATTCATCCCTTGCTGTGACATCCCCGATTTAATCGTACACTAATCATGCACGCAAATGTGTACGATCAAGATCAGGGACTCACGGGAAGATATCACAACACAACTCTACAAATAAAATAAGTCATACAAGCATCATAATACAAGCCAGGGGCCTCGAGGGCTCGAATACAAGTGCTCGATCATAGACGAGTCAGCGGAAGCAACAATATCTGAGTACAGACATAAGTTAACAAGTTGCCATAAGATGGCTAGCACAACTGGGATACAGATCGAAAGAGGCGCAGGCCTCCTGCCTGGGATCCTCCTAACTACTCTTGGTCGACATCAGCGGCCTGCACGTAGTAGTAGGCACCTCCAGTGTAGTAGGAATCATCGCCGACGGTGGCGTCTGGCTCCTGGACTCCAGCATCTGGTTGCGACAACCAGAAAGAAAGGAAAGGGGGAAAAGGGGGGAGAAAGCAACCGTGAGTACTCATCCAAAGTACTCGCAAGCAAGGAGCTACGCTACATATGCATGGTTATATGTGTAAAGGGCCATATCAGTGGACTGAACTGCAGAATGCCAGAATAAGAGGGGGATAGCTAATCCTGTCGAAGACTACGCTTCTGGTCACCTTCGTCTTGCAGCATGTAGAATAAAGTAGATTGAAGTCCTCCAAGTAGCATCTCCAAGTAACATCTCCAAATAGCATCTCATAGCATAATCCTACCCGGCGATCCCCTCCTCATATCCCTGAGGTAGAGCGACCACCGGTTGTATCTGGCACTTGGAAGGGTGTGTTTTATTAAGTATCCGGTTCTAGTTGTCATAAGGTCAAGGTACAACTCCAAGTCGTCCTGTTACCGAAGATCACGGCTATTCAAATAGATTAACTTCCCTGCAGGGGTGCACCACATAGCCCAACACGCTTGATCCCATTTGGCCGGACACACTTTCCTGGGTCATGCCCGGCCTCGGAAGATCAACACGTCGCAGCCCCACCTAGGCAAAACAGAGAGGCCAGCACGCCGGTCTAAACCTAAGCGCGCAGGGGTCTGGGCCCATCGCCCTGAGCACACCTGCACGTTGCGTGGGCGGCCGAAAGCAGACCTAGCCTAGTGGCGTTCCAGTCCAATTCGGCGCGCGCCGCTCCGTCGCTGACGTCTGAAGTGCTTCGGCTGATACCACGACATCGGGATACCCATAACTACTCCCACGTAGATGGTTAGTGCGTATAGGCTCGTAGCCAGACTCAGATCAAATACCAAGATCTCGTTAAGCGTGTTAAGTGTCCGCGAACGCCGAACAGGGCCAGGCCCACCTGTCTCCTAGGTGGTCTCAACCTGCCCTGTCGCTCCGCCACAAAGTAACAGTCGAGGGCCGTCGGGAACCCAGGCCCACCTCTACCGGGATGGAGCCACCTGTCCTTTCAGCCCCCTCGTCAGAATCACTTGCGGGTACTCAATGAGCTGACCCGACTTTAGTCACCATCTGTATAGTATGTATGTATAGTATATACCCGTGATCACCTCCCAAGTGATCACGGCCCGATAGTATAGCAAGGCAGACTGACAAGAATGTAAGGCCAATGATGATAGACTAGCATCCTATACTAAGCATTTAGGATTGCAGGTAAGGTATCAACAGATGTAGCGACAATGTCAGGCTATGCATCAGAATAGGATTAACGGAAAGCAGTAACATGCTACACTACTCTAATGCAAGCAGTATAGAGAAGAGTAGGCAATATCTGGTGATCAAGGGGGGGGGCGCTTGCCTGGTTGCTCAGACAAGGAGGGGTCGTCGATGACGTAGTCGTACTCGGTGGCATCAGCGTCGGTCTCGTAGTCTACCGGAGAGAAGAGGGGGAAGAAATAATGAATACAGAGCAAACAAAGCATCACAAAATATAACAAGGCAATACGCGGTGTTCGGTGTGCCCTAACGCGGTAGTAGGTGATACCGGTGAAAGGGGGAAAACATCCGGGAAAGTATTCCCGGTGTTTCGTGTTTTCGGGCAGAGGAGCCGGAGGGGGAAAGTTGCGGGTTCGATAGGTTAGAGGGGTGTGGCGGACGAACGGACTACGTATCCGGAATCGTCTCGTCGTTCTGAGCAACTTTCGTGTTGAAAATATTTTAATCCGAGTTACGGATTAAAAGATATGATTTTCTAAAGATTTTATGAATTTTCTGAAATTTATTTAATTATATAACTCTAACATTGTCCAGAATAGTGTATGCTGACGTCAGCATGACGTCAGCATGGCGTCAGCAGTCAACAGGGGTGTTGACTGGTCAATCTGACGTGTGGGACCCACTGGTCATAGACTGTTTAGGCTAATCACTATTTAACTAATCTAACTACTGTTTAATTAAACTAATTAGTTAATTAGGTTAATCTAATTATGATTAATTAACTTAATTAATTCCTTAATTAATTAATTAATTTAATTATTATTTATTTATTTAATATATTTTTTTAATTCTCTTTTTTTTTATAAAACCGTTCTGGGCGTGGGGCCCCCTGTCATAGGCCAAGGCCCCTAACGGGCATACGGGCAGGCTGATGCGGGCGAAGCCGCACCCCTGCCCGATAGCAAGGCGAGGCCGGTTCGGGGCCGGAGTGGGCGCGAGCAGCGCGGGCCACAGCCGGCGGCGACGGCCGCGGTAGGTGTGGGCAGCAGCGCCGGCGGCCAG
>NC_041385.1:373345079-373346395 GCF_002162155.2 Triticum dicoccoides
GTTTATCAACAGTAACCGAGGTGACATGGCACCATTAGTAGAGGTTTACTGTAGCTCGATTATCCGGGCGTCACAAATCTCCTCCACTACAAGAAATCTCGTCCCGAGATTTAAGCGGTGGAGTAAGGGGCGAAGGTGTTGGTAGCGAAAAACCTAACGAGTCTTCTCGGTCTTGGCTTCCCTTTCGAAGAGGTTGATCCCTTTCGTTGATGTCTTCATTTCACTGCTTCAAGTCACCATGATCAATTTGTCATCCTTTCTTCGGGATCTCCATCGTACTTACGAATAGGTAAGGGGCAGCTCTACAACGATAGGATGTTACAAGGGAAAATCTTTTAGGGTTTACCCAAGTATGAACATACGAGTATCTCTCGAGTTGAACAAATGAAACACATCGAGAGCAAAGTAAGACGGTGCAATAAGAAGTTTCAAGCGGATAGGCAATCGTTCATTGCCTGAAACAGAGTGTGAATGGGGTTCAGAGCAACGGGAATAAGTATTGTGTCCGATACCAGAATAGAGCATTAGGAAGGTGGCCCGTGAATTAAATATGAAGCCAAGCGCGAGGAATAACTTCAACAACAGGGTGTATAGGAGAGTCAGGTTTCGATCCTGTGGAACTGTGGGTTATGGGCCCACCAGGTGGGTTAAAAGTTGGAAGGGTGGAGACGTCTTGCGTGATCATGCAAGCAAGGCAAGGCAGAGGCTAGCCTGTCGATTATGTCGGCAACAACGACGGTACCAAGGGCGAGGGACGAAGAGAACCATTTTCCTGCTCGTCGAACGAGGCGGACCAATAGGCAAGGTTCTCGTCCATCGGTGGTTACCGGAATGTCATCAACAATAGTAATAGGGTCTTACTTACAGAGTGGTACAACGAGGTGCTTACCTAAGCAGGGGATTATCACTGCTTAGATTGAGGTGAAGAAGGGTTAAACAGACCCATGGAAAGGAAAATGTGATCATTAGGTTAAACAGAACAATGGAAAGGAAAAATGTGTTTAAACACATATTTCGGGGGTATATCCTTCCCAAGGATAAGCAGAGCATGATATCCATGATAGGATATAATGTAGAAAACCCTTTAGGTAAGGGGAGAGAAATTTCATGACATTACCCATACAGCGGTGTTTGGATAATTTAGCAGGAAACATTTAGCATTGGCTTCAAATGTCCTTGTTGAAAATCGAAGTACCACAAACATGCTTCGAGATAGCATTACATGGTCTTCAAGCAAGTTAAGGCTTTGGAAACAAAAAGGGTCCATCAGGAAGAACTTATAGAATAAGTCTTACAATTTCCTCATGGGTGAATGG
>NC_041385.1:373352332-373353545 GCF_002162155.2 Triticum dicoccoides
GTTTTTTTTTTGCTATGTTTTGTTTTTATTTTACCGTTCCTTTTATTTATTTCCTTGTTTCTATTTTCTTTTACTTATTTAATAGTTTGTAGTTTTTAGAAAAAGTGAAACCCACCCCTCAATTAGATTTGTAAAATCAGTTGTTCTCACAAAAAGTTTGGGACAAAAGTAAAGTGCCTTGTATTCTCTGTTAATTAAAAGAAAATTAAGTTATTATTTCGGTCATTGTTTTATTTATTTTAGTGCCTTTAATTATTTTATAATAATGTGGATCCTCCACCATAATTACTTATGATTTATTTGCCACATTGAGAAGATTATAGTTTTAGCTTTTGAAAACTTTTAGTGTTTGACTTTATTTCAAATTTGAATTTGAATCAGTTTTGAACTAACTCGAGTTTATCAACAGTAACCGAGGTGACATGGCACCATTAGTAGAGGTTTACTGTAGCTCGATTATCCGGGCGTCACACTTGCCTATATAAACTCCTCCCCTAGCTCATTAGAGGGATATCAAAGTATTTTAGATCACCAAAGAGAGCTTTGCTCCTTGTATCCCCTCCTCTTTGGAGATCAAGCCCCCACCTAGGGAAGAATCCTTTGAATTGTCAAGGCCTCCTCTTGGAGAAGATCATCATCAAGACCTCACCTAGTGGGAAGAACTTACCTAGTGCTATTTTCCTTGAATTGTTCATGTAACCTTGTGGATCTCAAGTATGCTACTCTAGTGGATGTGATATTTGGGTTTGTTTGAGTGTTTTGTGCCTTGTGTTCTTGAGTGTTCTTCATCCTTTTCCCCCTCCAAGTGTGAAAAGATCCCCTCTAGGGTTTCACCCTACAACATCTTGGTATCATGAGCAAGGTTGATTCACATCTTGGAGTCCCATCCCCCCATTTCCTAGCTTGATTTTGTTGTTTTTCGTCCAAATTCAAAAATCCCCACAAAAATAGCCCCAAAAAATTTTCTTGCAATTTGTTGGATCTTGTGATATTTGGTTGTTTTGGTCCATGGATTTGATGTTTGGCAAGTGGATCTAGCCCCTCCCCAACAATCCCCACCCTTCCCACCACGAAATCCACCGAATTTTGCTTTTCCCACAAATTTTCCGCGCAAATCGTCGACCAGCAGGTGCCTGCACCTCGAACCATCGGGCACCCGCACCTTCGTGCCATTTTCCCCTGACCACCCCGGGCACACGCACCTTCCACCCTC
>NC_041385.1:373353838-373395502 GCF_002162155.2 Triticum dicoccoides
ATAACTGCCAACTCCCAAGTACTTTTTTGTGTTCTTTAGCTCGTTTGGAAGCTGCTGACATCCCCCATCCACTCATCTCATTACCACCACCATTAGCCCCCATCCAAAAATAATCACAAAAACTCCCACCTTCCGCATTTGACCGATTTTGAGTTGCAATTTCCGTTTCCTAAGGTGTTTCGGCTACTTAGGAGCGTGTGACATCATTATCACCATCATCACCTCAGAGTCATCTTCACCGCTAACCGTAAGAAAGGACGGTAACCTCAATGACACTTACTTCCTACCTTGCTTTTGCATTGATAGCCCGAGCCACTTTGCGTTGCTTACCCATCGAGACTAGCAAGTTGAGAATTGCCGGGCCACGCTATTGTGCACCATAGTGATCTTGTTATCATCTTTGTGCCATAAGTCTCTCCCGTGCATATCTTATATACTTGTCTCATATCATACTCGGCTTGAGCTACAAGCATAGAAAAAAATAAAAGCTTTTAAGAAAAAGAGGAGCAACAAAGAGCTTGTAAGCAATAGCATTGAGCCATTTGCATAGTTATATCATCTTGGTCATAGCATACATAGCATAGTTGGGATTGAAGATGGCATGTTTCTCTCATAGGTTGGTGCACAAGCGTATCTTGCCCATTTGAGCAATCGAGCTAGCGTCTCTCTAGCATTCACACAACAAGAGCATTTTCCGTGGTTGCACATTTTGAGCTCACCCCTTGGTTGTGTGGATCCCATCTATCTTCCGTGTGTGTGTGTTCCTCGTGATATCCTTGGGTTTGATCTATTTGCCTTACTTGCATTTTTGTGAACCTTCTCAACCTTATCGATATCTTGACTAACATTTGCTTGAAATTTTTGCCTCCATCCTAATCGAGCTCCTCCATAAGCCTCTTATTTGTAGTTGTGAGAAACAAACCCAGTTCCAATTCCCCTTTTGTGGCAATACATTGAGTGACACTTGTTACATCCTCAATCCTCGAAAAAGGTAACTTTGGTATTGTTCTCTCATTTTCCTACTCACCCCACTTGGTTATGATGGATAGTCCAAACTCATTGGCAAACCAACTTTTCAAGGAGCAAGGTGGTGATAACGGCTACGTCACCAAGAACCACTTCATCGCGCAACGAGGGCTACATCAAGAGAAGCTCCCCAAGATCAAGTCCGCGACTTCCATGAGCTACTACGACCTCGACACCGACCACGAGCTTCCTTTCTATGGGACTCAAGACCCCAAGGATTATCTTGAGTGAGAGTGCAAGATGGATGACTACCTCAAGCTACATCAAGTCCCTTCCGAAGACCAAGTGAAGCGCGCCTCAAGTAACTCCACGATTACGCATCGACATGGTGGCTTCATACACCTTTGATGACCTTCGTCACGAGTTGGCCCAAGACAAAGAAAGCTATGCGGCGAGAGTTTTTGCTTTCCACCTACACGGAACATCTTCAACGCCAATTGGAGAACACCATCCAAGGATCCAAGTCCCTTGAAGAGTACTTCCTTGAGATGAAGAAAGCCTTGCGGCGAGCCGATGTGGACGACCCCATTTGGATGAAGTTCTACTTCATGATGGGATTGAACAATGACATCTCCAAGATCATCTTCCTCGAGAACTACAAGTCCCTCGACGACAACTACATTGGTGCTCTCAAGGCAGAACAAGAACTTATGAAGGCCAACACTTCTCCACCCCAAGCACACTTCTCGAAGACCAACCTCAAGGACGGCGAGCATGAGGCTAGTACCACCAGGATGTCCAAGCCCTACAAGCTCCAAGACTACGCTCCCAAGTTCGACTCCACCAGCATCCCTCTATGTGGCATTGATGACGCCGAGTCTAGTTCAACTCTTTTTCAAGACGGTGCGGCGACGAGTACAACTATGGAGACCCTCGAGGAGAAAGCTTTCAAGGTGAACGACACGGTGGCGAGCAAGGATGATGCCTCCATCTTTGGAGACAAGAGTGATGATGTGCCATCTTCAGCCTTCATCCACGATGACGACGGCGAGAAGGTTGAGCATGGGACTATCCCTTAAACCAAGGCGGCGATAGGCATTGAGCATGGAGACATTTGCACCAACATCTCTCCGACACCCACATATGAAGAGGTGCCCCAATTCCCATGTGAGGAGAGCCACTACCACATGAGTGACATGAGTGACTCCACCATATGTGACATTGAGTGCATTTCCTATGAGAGGATGAGTGTGACCACCACTAGCCCCACACTTGAGAGCATGCCACACATCCTATGTGAGGTTGAGAGCCATTTGAGTGACTCCACTAACCATATGAGTGAGTGCATCCTTAAGGGAGTGAGTAAGCCACAACACTTAGTGAGTGAGATAGTTGACGCGGCATGTGAGGCCACTATGATTTCTCACGACTTAACCTCTACTCCGAGTGTGTTTTGTTCTTTGGTGCTAGGTCTCCTACATGATGACATGCCTATCCTCGACGAGTCCATACCTCCAATGGAGACGACGAAGTCCATGGTGTTAGATGATGCACCCCCCACATGGTTCCATCAAGATGAAGATGACAACGAGTGGATCTTCGACACCTCAACTACAACACATGAGTGACCTCCAAAGGTAACATAGGTGGTGGTGCTTCTCTTGTCCCACTAGTAGACTCTCTTGACATTGATTGCTCCCATGATGATGAAAACATTATGGATTCACCACATACTATGTCTTCTACATGCTTAGATATGCCACCTATTTATGATGAATATGATGATGAGCATGTTGATTTGCCTAGTTGCGATACTATGCTCTATAGGATATCTTGTGAAAATTCTAGCGGCCACGTCATGTTTGACAATCGATTAAACTTGTCATATGCTATGGGTGAGATTTCCCATAATTGCTTGCATCATATGCATACCATTGATAACAATGCTCTAGATATCACTAGTGATGCATTCCACAATTTGAGTCTCCATTATGCTATACATAATAACAAATCTCTGATGATGGATGACATGTTTCTATATCACACATCTCATTTATTTGAGCATTGGCTATTTTGTGCTAACCAACACATGCACGTGCGCATCATAAGGGATGATGTGTTCATATACCACGAACACACAATTTTCACTTTGTCTTTGTTTTGTGTAGGTACTCAAGTATACTCGTCAACGTCTCAATACCAAGAGTTGACGAAACGAGCTCTTGAGAGCAACGATGATTTAGGATCCCATGGATTATCCTTACCAACGTTCCCTTCGCTCAAGGACTACGCGCTTCTCTTTTACTTGGCTCTCACGCGACTTTGCGATATATATCACTTGTTACGTTATGCACATTTTCTCGTGTTCACTTTGCATGCTATGCCTCCTTCCATGCCTTTGCCATGCAATTGTGACCCTTGCTTTCACTTACATATGATTCACCATTATACTACTTTTATGTGTATTTGCATGCTTGGTGGAGATACTTGTTGCTATTGCCATGTTTACCATGTGCCACATGCTATTGTTGATTCTTGTGTTGGGAGAGTCATATTGTTCAATTGCTATTTATATAGGATTTCTTTCCAATACAATGATGATACATTACTCTTATCTTGCTTCCATGATTGTGATATGTCATGTGCATTATATATGCTCACTATTTGCACACATGACATGATTGCCATGATTACTTCTAGTATGTTGCACCTTCACACTACTAGCTTGCTTGACTTGATCACTATGATTGCTTGCTTTGTCGCATCACCCATGTTCCATTCTTACTCGCTTTCTTGGGTTTATGACATATATGCTCATGCCTCTCACTTGATTTGTCTTGATCATTGTATCTTGTCTCCATTAGTTGCATCTCTCATATCACCTTGCATTGAGTGCCAACTAGCTATGCTTATTGATCGTACAGACTTGGACTTATTACTTGTGATGCATGCTTGTTTGATTGAGATTATTGTCTTTGGTTGTACTCGCATCATATGCTTTCATACCATACCACACCTTGTCCTTCCGTATGATAAGAATGATGAAAACACTTGTCGGGTATCTCACCACACAGATGATAGGTTTTGCATTTCCGCTAACCTCATTTGTTTTTCCAAGTGTTTGTCATGTTCTTTCATTTTGAAGGATTCACAAGGCGGTACAATTACGAGACATTTTGGTTATGTGAAGGCATACATGATGTGCAACCCCAACATCCCCGAGAAACCCATAAAGGTGAACTCCTTCCCTTTGAGCCATCCTCAAATACACATATTGGATGGGTCATTCTTTCATTGTTGTTTCCTTCTTGTTGTCTACATGATACATATCGCGAATGGCGGAGCGACATTGGAGATTGGCTCTATGGAACTTTACATTGAGGAACGCTCGGATTTAGTGGATGCACCTCCGGAACTCGACTCATCCCACAACATCGAGCATGGGTACATCAACACTCCTTTGACACATTGCACTAACACATGCATGTTTGATTGTGCTCCCACATGTCATGCTCGATGGACATTTCATACTCAACGCAAGTTTGCACCCTATGCATGGATCGACACACATTATGATTGCCTTGTTGCATCTTGTATTCCCATGTCATCCATGATATCTGCGCTTGTGCATTTCCTTAGCAAATTTGTTGTGATCTTTCTTGATGCCATATTCATACATCATGATCTTATTGCCTACCATCAATTGCATGATAACATATTCATATTGAGCATCCATTGCCATATTCATGCTATTGATAAACCGTCTCACTATGACATCATTTTGCATTGTGGTTGCATTGATCATATTCACATCCCACTTGTGTGCACAATGAATGCTTTTGCTCCCATGAATGCTTCGCATATCATTCTATATCATCTTGATAAGCTTCTTGTGCTTTGCCATGAACTATCCTGCCGCACAGAGTCATTCTTACATCATGGACACTTTGTGTGCGCTAACCATTGTATTTCCAAGTGTCATTTGTGTTTGCTCTTTTTACATGTGGACCACTCCGGAGACACCTTGGGGTACTTGGATTGCGCCATGTCTTCCACTTCGCCCAACTACAAGTCCGTCTGTGACAACCGTTTCCATGGTGATGAGGTTTTCGATCCGAGGACAGATCTCTCCCAAGGGTGGGGGGGGGGGAGATGATGCGGAGCATCCTTCGAGCATCCCCATGGGCGCTCCATCACCACTGCAAGCACTAAGAGGACCGATGACGAGAGCTTGCGCACGTGCCACCGAAACCAAGGTTGACTCCTTCCTCTTCGAACTCCTTTCGAATTCACACGAGAATCGGGTTCTACCTCAAATGGAGACGTTGTCCATTCTTAGGTACCGAGAAGGAGCCCATGAAGAAGCTAGGAGGAATGCCCAAGCTACCATAGAGGAGAAGAACGGAGAAGAGCAAGCGAGACGCGAAGCAATGGAGGACGACCATGTGCCTGTACACCCCGAGTGCCCGGCCCTCCTTCCCCCGGGTGCTCGGGCCTTCGGCCACCTCCCCGGCCTGGGCCTCTGTGCACCCCGGGTGCCCGGCCGCTGGCTAGGTGGCACCCTGGGTGCCTGGCCAACTGGCCTGGGTGCCCGCCCCCTATGCTGGGAGCTGCACCGCCGCCCCGGGTGCTCGGGCCGCTACCCCCGGGTGCCCGGCCCTTCCCCACCTGAGCGCTAGAGTTGCCCCCCGGGTTCCCGAGCCTCCACACCCCGGGTGCCCGGCCCCGCCAACATCTAAGGCGCCGGCCCTCTGACCAGCCCAGGTGCCCGGGCCGCCAACCCCCGGGTGCCCATCCCCCTCCTTGGCACTTGCCTCAGTCCGGTCCGAGTGCCCGACCCACTTTGCCCCGGGTGCCCGGACCCCTACGGGTGTGCCTGCGTGCACTAAGGGCAAATGACCCATGTACCCTCATTTTACCCCGAATTCGTCCCT
This sequence comes from Triticum dicoccoides, assembly GCF_002162155.2. Lineage (NCBI taxonomy): Eukaryota > Viridiplantae > Streptophyta > Magnoliopsida > Poales > Poaceae > Triticum > Triticum dicoccoides. The sequence goes on from NC_041385.1 coordinate 373,359,739, forward strand.
AGCCTATATAAACTCCTCCCCTAGCTCATTAGTGGGATAGCAAAGTATTTTAGATCACCAAAGAGAGCTTTGCTCCTTGTATCCCCTCCTCTTTGGAGATCAAGCCCCCAACCAAGGAAGAATCCTTTGGATTGTCAAGGCCTCCTCTTGGAGAAGATCATCATCAAGACGTCACCTAGTGGGAAGAACTTACCTACTGCTATTTTCCTTGAATTGTTCATGTAACCTTGTGGATATCAAGTATGCTACTCTAGTGGATGTGATATTTTGGTTTGTTTGAGTGTTTTGTGCCTTGTGTTGTTGAGTGTTCTTCCTCCTTTTTCCCCCTCCAAGTGTGAAAAGATCCCCTCCAGGGTTTCACCCTACAACAGAACTCACATACTTATTTCGAAAAATCTATTAGCCCTCGAATCAAAGTACTACTATGCATGCTCCTAGGGGAGAGGTTGGTAGGAGTTAACCATCGTGCGCTCCCGGCTTTCACGCAAAGGGAAACAATCAAGAATAAATTGCGCTCCAACTTCATCACATAACTAGAAGACCATACGTGCATGCTATGGGAATCAGAAACCTTAACACAATTACTTCTTTGACTCCAAAATTTACTACTATTATGACTTAATATCACCATCTTCATATCTCAAAACAAATGCAAGGAATCAAACTTCTCATGTATCCAATGCTCTATATGAAAGTTTTTATTATATCTCCTTTGGATGCCTATCATATTAGGACTAAATTCATAACCAAAACAAATTACCATGCTGGTTAGAAAGACTCTAAAAATAATATAAGTGAAGCAAGAGAGTTCAATAATTTTTATAAAATAAAGCCACCGCGGTGCTCTAAAAAGATATAAGTGAAGCACTAGAGCAAAATTGCCTAGCTCAAAAGATACAAGTGAAGTACATAGATTATTTTATCACGATTCATGTGTGTACCTCTAAAAATGTGTGTACAGCAAGGATGAATGTGTCAAACTAAAAAAAAATCAAAGACTCATATCACACAAGACGCTCCAAGCAAAACACATATCATGTGGTGAATAAAAATATAGCCTCAAGTAAATTTACCGATAGACGAAGCCGAAAGAGGGGATGCCATCTGGGGCATCCCTAAGCTTAGGCTTTTGGTTGTCCTTTAATATTACCTTGGCGTGCCGTGGGCATCCCCAAGCTTAGGCTCTTGCCACTCCTGTCCATCAAATCTTTACCCAAAACTTGAAAACTTCATAACACAAAACTCAACAGAAAACTCATGAGATCCGTTAGCATAAGAAAATAAATCACCACTTTTGATACTGTTGTGAACTCATTATTTATTTATATTTGTGTAATATCTACTGTATTCCAACTTCTTCATGGTTCATACCTCCTGATACTACCCATAGATTCATCAAAATAAGCAAACAACACAAGAAAAACAGAATCTATCAAAAACAGAATAGTCTGTAGCAATCAGGAAACTTCGTATATTTCTGTAACTTCAAAAATTCTGAAAAATTAGGACATCCTGGGAAATTTGTATATAAATCTTTTGTAAAAAATGCAGATCAAAATCATGCTTAAGAGAATTATGAAAATTATTTTACTGGGCGAAAAAGTTTCTGTTTTTCAGCAAGATCAAATCAACTATCACCGTAAGCCATCCCAAAGGTCTTACTTGGCACAAACACTAATTGAAACATAAAAACACATCTAACCAGAGGAAATATGAAAAATTTATTAAAAAACAGTAACAAAAAGCAAGAACAAAAAATAAAATTGGGTTGCCTCCCAACAAGCGCTATTTTTAACGCCCCTAGCTAGGCATATTGCAATAGATCTAGGTATTCTCATCTTTGGTATGCAATTCCTTCTTAACCAAATCTTCCAAAACCCTTTTTAGAAAATCATTTATTTCTTTCCTTTCCTTTATAATAGGAGAACTCATTTAATGAAAAGGACTTTGCTTAGTAACTTTGATATTCATAAACTCATAGTCTGGATCATCACCATAAATATCATCATATAAAACACGTATCTCATTTTTAATGGGTTCCCTAATTTTTTTTCTTCTAGCCAATCATCATTAAATACATAAATTCCCTAGTTATCCAATCAAATGCATCATTAGTTTCAAGGTAAATAGTTTGGTAATTTCTGAATAGGGAACTCTTCCTCTAAGATTGTCACTATAAGATTGATAATCCCTAGACTCCAAGCTACGCAAGGTTTCTTTACCATGTATGATTTCTTCAATCGGAGGGTGTTCAATATCCTTTTATAGAAAGCATAAATTTTCCTAGCTTATTGTATGATAAAATCAAATTCACGCATAAGGATGATAGTGGCAATCTTTTTAGCCTTAGGATGATTAATTTTGCGAAGTTCATAAAACACCTTTTGAAAGGCGGGATGAATGTGCACAAATTTTCTTTCCAATTTTTCAATGAGCATGACAATAGCATCCGCATAACAATTATTATTAAGAAGAATTGATCTCTTATTCATAGGCATTACTCCCGTACAATCAAAGAATTCTTGAATAACACTCTTCCCAATAATATTACCGTCTCCCACATGAAAAGTTTTTGCTTTATAATTTGGAGGATTTTTAGTTTCATGATCCAAGGAACAAGAATAAAGTTTTTCCTCAAGATTTAGGGCAGAAATATTCTCAAAAATTTCAATGATAACCTTCCCTGATTCAGACATGGTGGCAACAAATTGATCTAGCAAACCAGCAAATGAAAAGACAAACTGAAGAATGGCGAATAAAAAAGGAAAATCTTTTTGTATTTTTCTGAAAATCGTTTTAGAAGTGGGGGAGAGGAAAACAAGAGGAAAATGGTAAATAATTTAATGCAAGAGATGAGAGTTTATGGTGGGTACTTGGTAGGCTTGATGTAGACCTCCCCGGAAACGGCGCCAGAAATTCCTCCTGCTACTTCTTGATCTTGCGTTGGTTTTTCCCTTGAAGAGGAAATTAAGGCTGATGCAGCAAAGTAGAGATAAATATTTACCTCAGTTAGAGAACCAAGGTATCAATCCAGTAGGAAGTACAAGCAAGTCCCCAATCTATGCACCTGCATAAACAATCAAAAACTTGCACCCAACGCGATAAAGGGGTTGTCAATTCCTTCACGGTCAATTGCAAAGGTGAGATCTGATAGAGATAGATAAAACTAAAAGGTAACTAATTTTTTTTTGTTTATAGATCTGGAAATAAAAGATTGCAAAATAGTAGATCAGAAATCAAATATGATGGAAAATAGACCCGGGGGCATAGGTTTCACTAGAGGCTTCTCTGTTGAAGGCAAATAATACGATGAGTGAACAAATTACTATCGAGCAATTGATAGAAAAGCGAAAAGTTATGACGATATCCAAGGCAATGATTATGCATATAGGCATCACGTCTGTGTCAAGTAGACCGACTCCTTCCTGCATCTACTACCATTACTCCACACATTGACCGCTATCCAGCATGCATCTAGAGTATTAAGTTCATAAAGAACGGAGTAACGCCTTAAGTAAGATGACATGATGTAGAGGGATAAACTCAAGCAATATGATGAAAACCCCATCTTTTTATCCTCGATGGAAACAATACAATACGTGCCTCACTACCCCTACCTTGTCACTGGGTGAGGACACCGCAAGATTGAACCCAAAACTAAGCACCTCTCCCATTGCAAGAAATACCAATCTAGTTGGCCAAACCAAACCGATAATTCGAAGAGAAATACAAAGATATGAAATCATGCATATAAGAATTCAGAGAAGATTCAAATATTATTCATAGATAATCTGATCATAAATCCACAATTCGTCGGATCTCGACAAACACATCGCAAAAGAAGACTACATCAGATACATCTCCAAGAACATCGAGGAGAACATGGTATTGAGAATCAAAGAAAGAGAAGAAACCATCTAGCTACTAGCTATGGACCCGTAGGGTCTAAGGTAAACTATTCACGCTTCATCGAAGGGGCAATAGGGTTGATGTAGAAGCCTTCCATGATCAAATCCCCCTCCGGTAGAATACCGGAAAAGGCCTCCAGATGGGATCTCACGAGGTCAGAGACCTGCGGCGGTGGACAAGTATTTTCGTGGCTTTCTTTGAGGGTTTTGTAATATATGTGAATTTGTAGGCCAAGGAGGGAGGTCAGGAGGTCTCCGAGGGGGCCACAAGCCCTGGCGTGCCCCCCCCCCCCCGGGGCGCGCCCCCTGGCTTGCAGTCTCCTCGAGGGTCTTCTGACTTGGACTCCAAGTCTCGTAGGTGTCTTCTGGTCCAAGAAAAATCATCGCGAAAGTTTATTCCGTTTGGACTCCGTTTGATATTCCTTTTCTATGAAACTCAAAAACAAGGGAATAATAGAAACTAGCACTAGGGTCTAGGTTAATAGGTTAGTCCCGAAAATAATATAAAGTAGCTTATTAATGCATATAAAACATCCAAAACAGATAATATAATAGCATGGAACAATCAAAAGTTATAGACATGTTGGAGACGTATCAAAACCTTAAGTTTGATTGTGTTAAATCTTTTATGGATACTGATGCTTTTCGTGAATTTAGCACTAAATATGGACTTGACTCTGAGATAGTAGCTTCCTTTTGTGAATCATTTGCTACTCATGTTGATCTGCCCAAGGAGAAGTGGTTTAAATATCATCCTCTCATTGAAGTGAAAGTAGTAGAACCTATTAAAGGTGAAGAAGAAAATATTACCGATAATGTTGATCATGTTGTTCCCACTACTTATATTGAAAAACCACCTTTCCCTATTAGGATAAAGGATCATGGTAAAGCTTCATCTGTGGTTCATAAGAGTTATACTAGAACACCTACACCCCCTGAACAAATTAAAGTTGAACCTAGTATTGATATGGTTAAAGATCTTTTAGTCGATAATATTGATGGGCATGTTATTTACTTCGGTGATGAAGCTGCTAGATTTGCTAGACCCGATGAAGAAGATAAACATAGACCTATTGTTGACATGCCTGTTGTTTCCGTTAAAATAGGAGATCATTGTTATCATGGCTTATGTGATGTGGGTGCTAGTGTGAGTGCAATTCCCTTTACTTTATACCATGAAATTATGAATGATATTGCACCTGCTGAAATAGTAGATATCGATGTTACTATAAAGCTTGCTAATAGGGATACTATATCACCAATTGGGATTGTTAGAGATGTTGAAGTCTTGTGTGGGAAAATAACATACCCACTGATTTTCTTGTTCTTGGTTCCCTCAAGATGATTTTTGTCCCATTATATTTGGTAGAACTTTCTTGAACACTGTTAATGCTAAGATAAATCGTGAGAAGAAACTATTACTGTAAGTTTTAGGGATGTGTCTCATGAGTTTAATTTCCCGAAATTTCGTAGACAGCCCCATGACAATGAATTGCCTAGTAAAGATGAAATTATTTGTCTTGCTTCTATTGCGGTGCCTCCTAATGATCACTACAAAAACATACACTTTCGTGATGATATGTGTCTGTGACAGTAGGTCACATTTTCTGTCATGCATGTACATCCATGACGATTTTATGACAGAATCAAGATAGTCATACCTGTGTTGTCGCAGAAGTGTTCCATGACAATACCAAAATTATCATCACGGAAGTGTCCACTTCCATGATGATAAATGGCGCGTCATGGAAGTGCTTTCGTCAAGGGTAACCGACACATGTCATCCACCATAACGGGTCGCCGTTAAACTATTAGGTTCCGGTTTGGATCCGATGACCCGTTAACCACCTGGACCAATGAGGATTTTCCACGTGCAAAATTATGATTCGCCTTAGTATCCACGTGTCAGCTCCGCGTTGGGACATGTGGCATCAAGCGAGTGGATTGGACGAGCCTATGGTACGTCGACACGTGTCTCGGCCCAAAATTGGCCCATTTAGGTTAAAAGGCTGGGCCTGTCAAAATAAGTGGGCCGGCCCATTAGCGGCCTACTCGAGTCAGGCCCATTCACAAGCACGGCCAATACAAGTTACACATAATTGGCCCATCAAAGGCCCATTCTAGATTTGACAATTTCCAGCCCATCGTTAGTTCCAGCCCGTTAACAGCCCGCTACGTCTTTGGGCCCAATTATGGCCCGACCTTCTTTCACCCTGTTAGCATCCCATCGTAAGTTCTAGCCTGTTAATGGCCTGATACGTCTTTTGGCCTTTTCTCGGCCCATTACGCAGTTGGGCCAACTTCTAGCCCGTTGTGACTTTAGGCCTTTCCTCAGCCCATTTGGTAAATGGGCCAATTCCTAGCCCATTTTATCTTTCGTTCTATTAATGGCCCGTACAACAGTTGGGCCTTTGACTGTGAAACCTAATTTTGGGTCCATTAGCGGCTCATGCTCCGCAAGACACAATTTCAGCCCGACGCGACTTTCGGCCTGTTAAAATCCTAGTTTTCAAATTGGGCCTCTTCTGGCCCAAAACACCTTCGGCCTCTTACTGGCCCATAAAGTAGAAGGGCCAAGAAAAAAGTGACATTTATTTCGTCCTACCAGAGGCCCGTGCGCCGTTTCCATTTATACTGCCCTATCGTGCTTTTGACCTATTAACGGCCTGCTAAGAGCCGTTGTTACGGTGGGACACATCATTTGGGATCCACTAAATATTAATTTGGCCGACCCAATTAAGGCCCGCTTTAACTACACATGTTTGTTTGTTTGGATGACGTCCAGGTGATGTTTGGGTGTGTTGGCCCCCGTTTAAACGATATAACATATACAAAGAATTATCCTACTCTATACTAACGCCTCTTAAAACGTACACTATACAATAAAGGGACCAATGCATAGAAATGTAGATTAATCCTACACAATACAATAAAGCAATTACAACACATTATACCCACTGGGCATTATAGTTCGGCACCAGTGATAATAAAGCCTACACAAACAACAAATTATATACACAAGGCAAATGAAGCTCATACATCATGGACACACATCAACAGAACCTACCACTTGAACTATAATCTCTTCAGAAAATAGGATTGGCCAGATTCAGATAGCACAAATTCCAATATGCAAAATCTCCAATTCCTTCGTGGTTACCTCAGTGTCGCATTTCATTTTTTTACTCCTCCATCTAATACCTGCAACTCCAGTCTCAACTTGTTGATTGCATGTTGAGAATCATGTACAGGTTATCTTGCCACCTCTAGTTGATGCTCGAGAACATCAACACATTCCAATTCCAATCCGTAATCATTTGGTACCCTAAAAACATCGGGGAGCACAATAGATCGGGAGTCCCGCCGCCGCAAGCCTCTGTAGCCACCAAAACCCAATCAGGGCCCTGTTCCGGCACCCTGCCGGAGGGGGGATCCCTCACCTGTGGCCATCTTCACCATCTCGGCACTCTGCATGATGAGGAGGGAGTAGTTCACCCTCGGGGCTAAGGGTATGTACTAGTAGCTATGTGTTTGATCTCTCTTTCTCGTGTTCTTGATACGGCACGATCTTGATGTATCGCGAGCTTTGCTATTATAGTTGGAACTTATGATGTTTCTCCTCCTCTACTCTCTTGTGATGAATTAAGTTTTCCCCTTGAAGTTGTCTTGTCGGATTGAGTCTTTAAGGATTTGAGAACACTTGATGTATGTCTTGCCGTGCTCATCTGTGGTGACAATGGGATATTCACGAGATCTACTTGATGTATGTTTTGGTGATCAACTTGCGGGTTCAATGAACTTATGAATAGGGGTTGGCACACGTTTTCGTCTTGACTCTCCGGTAGAAACTTTGGAGCACTCTTTGAAGTACTTTGTGTTGGTTGAATAGATGAATCTGAAATTGTGTGATGCATATCGTATAATCATGCCCACGGATACTTGAGGTGACATTGGAGTATCTAGGTGACATTAGGGTTTTGGTTGATTTGTGTATTAAGGTGTTATTCTAGTATAAACTCTATGATAGACCGAACGGAAAGAATAGCTTCGTGTTATTTTACTACGGACTCTTGAATAGATCGATTAGAAATGATAACTTTGAGGTGGTTTCATACCCTACCATAATCTCTTTGTTTGTTCTCCGCTATTAGTGACTTTGGAGTGACTCTTTGTTGCATGTTGAGGGATAGTTATATGATCCAGTTATGTTATTCTTGTTGAGAGAACTTGCACTAGTGAAAGTATGAACCTTAGGCCTTGTTTCCTAGCATTGCAATACCGTTTACGCTCACTTTTATCATTATTTACCTTGCTATTTTTATATTTTCATATTAGAAAGACCTATATCTACCATCCATATTGCAGTTGTATCACCATCTCTTCGCCGAACTAGTGCAACTATACAATTTGCTATTGTATTGGGTGTGTTGGGCACACAAGGGACTCTTTGTTATTTGGTTGCAGGGTTGTTTGAGAGAGACCATCTTCATCCTACGCCTCCCACAGATTGATAAACCTTAGGTCATCCACTTGAGGGAAATTTGCTACTATCCTACAAACCTCTGCACTTGGAGGCCCAACAACGTCTACAAGAAGAAGGTTGCATAGTAGACATCAATGAGGGTGTCGGTGAAGCTGCTCCGGTGGTTGGGTTTAGGATGGTGTGAATGATGCAGATCTACGGCAGTGACGGGGCGTCAGAAGCTGCTCTGGTAGGTTGGACGAGGGTGCGATGAAGCGGGTCTGAGGCCGTGGACTTGTGCGTTCGCAAATCGGCCCCAGTAGGGTTGAGAATGGTATAGGCGAAGCTACTCCAGTAGGGTTGAGGATGGTGTCGGTGAAGTAGCTCCGGTAGGGTTAAGGAAGGTGTCAGCGAAGAGTATCAGAGGCTGTCGACAGGGGCGTTGGTGGGGCGGCTCCGAGGGTGTGGACGATGCGTCTCCGGTGGGGAGTATGAAGGACCTGCTGTAGATGTGCTATGGTTGATGGGAGTACCGGCGAAGCAGATCCGGCGCCGTGGACAAGGCCGACACTGAATGGGCCGTGGTACAGTGGTGGATGAGCAGTCTACTTGTTTTTAGGGGAGGTGGGAGGGGTAGATGCAGCCACAGAAGCAAATCCAGTGAGGTGGACGCCGTTGGCAGTGAATGGGCTATGGTACATCGGTTGATGAGCAGTCTAGGGTTTCGAGAGGGGAGGGGTAGAAAGGCCGATGAAGTACGAACGACGTGATGTAAGATGCTCTCATGCTGTGGAGTAGTCGTTTTTGTGGGAGGGGGAGAGGAAATGGGGGTGCCGTGTGGTGGGGGGAACAGAAAGTTACCAAAGCAGCCCGACCTATTATATAAATGAGGGTCGTATTGTAACTATTGTTCTCCGTGCACCAAGGATAAAATGGGAATTTCGCATGCTAAAGACTAGGTGGCGAAAACTTTAGAAGGAGGGGGAGATTTTGCCGCCCGCGGGATCGTTGGTATCCAGTTTCAACTAATTTTGGATAGTGCAAGGGGGAAGTTCATGCAGGATTGTGTACACGGGCACACATTAGCAGTTAATAACTAGTATGAAGTCCACCCCAGAAAAAAGACAATAACTTGGGATGATGCACCGAAAACTTGGACGTTCACACAGGAGCAGCCAATCGTACGGGTGTAGATGCGCATTCATAAAAAAAGATCAAACGCTCAGCCTATGTATTTCTCGTGTAAATATACATATAATTTAGTGCAATTGGTTATTTACTTTAAACATAATGCATTGACATGTCATTGTAGAGGCGCACAAAAAGAAATGGATATTGTAGTCCCACACAAGAAATTGATATTGTAGCCCACTACTTAAAGTGTTACCTCATATGATTACATGGCCTCCATTTCACAAATTGCGTACCCGTTGAATTCATATATGAATATTACATATATTACTTCATAATAGAACCTTAAATCATCCCAGGCTAATGAATTTGAATGCAAAACTAAGAACGGTGCATGTACATGATAGCCACAATGGTTGTTTGAAGAAACACCACTGTAACTTTGGCATGCACAATTGAAAAGGATTATTTGGTAAAAAATGTGATATGTGAGTGTCCAATCTTTATAGAGTTGAATCTATATTGTATCTTTGGCCAGGATACGAAGTAGATATTGATTTATGTTCAAGCGATGCACGTCCACGATCGCTAGATAGTGATACGTGAATGAATTGTGCAATCTCTCCCACATGCATACATATCTCATTTCTCCATGGGCATCAGAATCACACACGCGCACTTCATGTATTTCTCTCCCTCCATCAAGGTTAGAATTCGTCTTTCTACCCCGTCCTACAAGTCTCTCACAGAGAAACACACACGCTCTCTCTGTCGAACACGCCCACCCACCGGCACTAATGTCTCAAATTATAACTATGTCTCGCACACATATGCCTAAGGTTAACTCGAGTCCTAGAACCACATGAATACATACAATGGGATTGCAGCAGAGCACCTTTTGTTTTGAGATTTCGCTCACAGACACACACACACACACACACACACACATACACACACGCACACACATACGCGCGCGCGCGTAGTTGTTTTGAGATTTCGCTCACACACACACACGTGCGCACGCGTAGACATTGTTTCTCTCCATTTTTTCCGGCACTTGCATGCACACCGCTTGTTTATCTCCATGATGCTTGAAGTATGCCTCACACACATGCTATCTACCTATCCCTTAATATAGATATGTATCACACAAACTCCTTCTCCCTATATCTAAGTGTCACTGCCCCCCACCCACACCCACACACTTCCCGACACCGAAGGAGTAGGGTGACACCTCGATCTTGATACTAATCTATCTACTTGCTTCTTTCTGAAACACACACACACACACACACCGAAGGAGTAGGGTGGCGCCTCGATATTGATAGTAATCTATCTACTGGCTTCTCTCCCTCTCTCTCTCTCACACACACACAAACACTCGCTAGTTGTGCCTCTGTGCCTACCGCACGCACACTCTCAATACGTCTTTCTCTCCCTCCCCCTCCTTAATCTATCAATTGGCTTCTCTCTCAAACACACACACACACACACAAACACACAAACACACAAACACACACAAACACACACTTGTCTCTTCATGCCTCGCACACACACACACACACTCGATATGTCTTTCTCTCCGTAGCCCCCTCGATATGTACACTGCTCAAGCGTGCACAATTATAGTGACGATGACGTTGAACCCAATGTGCCTTGATTTTACCGGCCTCATGTGATAGTTTTCACTCTGTTTTCTGTTAATTAACAAGGAAACCTTTTCTTTGTTACTAGTAGTGAATTTGAGATCATTCGGGGAAGACAAAAAATATACCACTTCAACCCAATTATCGCAGTAACTATTAAAACAGAAACTAGCAAGATGCCCGTGCATTGCACGGAACATCAAGATGCATTTGTATGAGTAGTTTATCTTGTGAGAGAAAAGGATGAACGAGGGAAGGCCTTATTTGCAAATGTGGAGAGGGGTGTGGGTATCTTTTTGCAAAATTTCCATAGTTTACTTCCTATCCGTCAAATATAAATTGGACGGCCTATATTGCAGGATGGCAGACACACCAGCATCACCAAATCTGTTTTCTACTCCATCCGTTCCTAAATATTTGTCTTTTTAGAGATTTCAACAAGTGACTACATACAGAGCAAAATGAGTGAATCTACACTCTAAATTATGTCTATATACATCCATATGTGGTAGTCCATTTGAAATCTCAAACAGAAAAATATTTAGGAACAGAGTGGGTATCAGAATAGACATAGATATATATCTCCAGCATTGTCCACAACGAACATTTGCTGGACTGGTTAGCGTCGGATGCTCACAACAGGATGACCTGAGTTCGAATTCTGTTCTAAACGTTAGATTTTTATACATTTTCAATATATATTTCTTTCGCAACTGTACAGACAGTGGAAACCACAGGGTACTTAGAATACAAGATTAAGGATGGATTTGTTTCTTTTTAAATTTCTGTACGAATCTGTAGCCACCCTGCAAGTCATGTACACTGCACATGCAATTAACTTTTTATACAGGGAGAATCATACACACAATTATCTCAAATGGATTGGATGTGACACTATTATTTCCAGCATAAGAGCATCTCCAACAGCAACCGGCAAATTTCCTCACCCTTCCTTCCGCGGAGGACGACACCAACGCCAGCGGCATACATTTTCACAACTCTAACTAACCAGAGGAAATTCATGCAAACACGGATTGATTTCATATAGGCATGAATGATTTCGTATCAAAAAGATGAATCTTCATATAAACATGACGAATTTCATTACATTTACATGAACTAAGCGGTGCTAATTCGCCTCTCGTGGTATAATTAATATCTAATCCAAATGGCCGCCTATTGATCCCTTTGTCTTCCTCATGTCCGGCAGACACTTGTGGGGTCGACGAAGGTCCTCGCAAGAGACGAAGAAGCCAAGAAACTACCTGTATACGCAGTCGTCGCCTCGACGGTGGCCTTCATGGGACCCAACCGGCGGCAGCCTCCCTTGTTCTACTTCTCCAAGATGATTGCTGCGTACACGGAGAAGCTTGCTACCGACTCGTCCCTCTCCACACACCTGGCTTCTGTCTTTGCCTGCATGGCGCTGCCGCAGGCACGGGAGGCACGCCCATAAAAACGGGAGGCGCGGCCACCGCAGACACGGGAGGCGCGGCCGAAGACATTGGTGACGCGGTATGACGCGGCAGTGACGACGCCCGTGCCGCCGTGCCAGCGTGGAGTAACTCACCACTCCTCATCAAGCTGAACTAGAGCGGCGAGTTGCTGAACCACGTGCCAGCTTGGGGCGGCTAAGGGAGTCTTGGATTAAGGGGTCCTCGAGCGTCCGGCCTATTGGCATGGGCCGGACTGATGGGTTGTGAAGATACAAGATCAAAGACTCTGACCTGTGTCCGGATGGGACTCTCGTTGGCGTGGAAGGCAAGCTTGGGGCCAGGATACGAAGATTCCTTTCTCTGTAACCGACTTTTTACAACCCTAGTCCCCTCAAGTGTTTATATAAACCGGAGAACTTAGTCCGTAGAGGCAATCATAATCATACTGGCTGGACTTCTAGGGTTTTAGCCATCACGATCTCATGGTAGATCAACTCTTGTAATACTCATATTCATCAAGATCAAACAAGCAGGAAGTAGGGTATTACCTCCATAGAGAGGGCCTGAACCTGGGTAAACATCGTGTCCCCCACCTCCTGTTACCATCAACTTTAAACGCATCGTTCGGGACCCCCTACCCGAGATCCGCCGGTTTTGACACCGACATTGGTGCTTTCATTGAGAGTTCCGCTGTGACGTCTAAGACAGGATTGATGGATCGCCTTGTTGACAAGGACAATATCACCTCCGGAGGAGCCCTGGACCCATGTCAAACCCTCCGGCTGGGCGGCTTTACCATGACCGCCCGTTTGGCCGTCGTGCCAACGATGACTTCTTGGGTCATCGAGAATCTCCTACGTGTTGACTCCGAACACTCCAAACGGATGGATCCGACGGAGTTGTCGTCTTGAAACGAACTCCTTGATCGCATCGCCGCCCTGGGGGTCGCTACAGACTACGACCGGATTTGGCTTAAACCCGATTAGAGAGAAATCAAATCTCCACCGATCACCCATCAGGTAGCGGTAATCGAGGAGCGAAACAAAAACTCTCCCTCCATATTGAGGGTGAACTATGTTCGGATTTTTGGGCTTGAAGAGCCGGATACCCGTCTACGGAACAACACGCCTGCCCTCCGTACCTAGAATCGGATGACGGGCCTAAAAAATCAGTTGATATCCCGGAGCCCGAACTATTAAGTTCGGAAGTTTCTCAAACTCTGGATCCTGAATTGGGTAAGGGTTCATACTTAAATCTACCCACCCACCCAGATACACGCAATCTTATGTACATACGACAGCAGTCTCAAGAAACGGTCCATCACTTTTGGGCCAGATTCCTCCTTGTCAAAGACAAGATCAAAGATTGCCGCGACGAAGACGCGATCTCACTATTCTGCAACAATTGCACGCACGAGGGAATCCTCAATGCCATTAATCGCCGTCGCGTATTACACATCGCTGACTTGGCAATCATAGTACAGAAGTACTGCGCAATGGAAAGCGCCTGGAAAACTCAGGCAGCTCCTTGGGATCCACCAGTTTCCACTCAACCCCTTGTCCGGGCAAAAAGGATGCACCCTCGTCGGTCGCTCGATCCAATAGTAAAGAAATCGAAGCCCATTACAGGGCACGGAACTGTTCTGGAGGGATGGCTTGATAGGCCATGCAAAATACACACAACACTGGATACCATACCAACCCACAACCTTAGAGCATGTTGGATACTCCGGCAAGTGGCCAAGAGCTGCGAGGATCTCCTCACCAAAAATACCGCAGAGCAACACCCCATGGAAGACAACGACCTCAGAGTATTGACGGTCTTCGAGACTTTCGCCTCAAACAATAGGTGCAAAAGGGCACTCCACAGCCTCGCTGAAGTCTGCCAAGTCGCAGCAATAAACCCTGGGATGACACGGCCATAACTTTCAATGCCAATGATGAACCAAAATTCAGGACAGTCCGGGCACCAGCAGCCTTGGTCCTCAGTCCGATCGTGGACGGATTTTGGCTTACCAATGTGCTCATGGACGACGGCAGCGGACTAAACCTCATTTACGAGGAAACTCTCGACAAAATGGAAATAGACAGGAGCCACATTGAGCAAGGTAGCACGACCTTCCAAGGAATCATTCCCAGTCAGGAGGCGCGATGCGCGGGAAAAATCACACTCGACGTGGTATTCGGCATGCCGGAGAATTATCGGTCTGAAGAGATAACCTTCCAAGTGGCCCCTTTCAACAGTGGATATCGCGCCTTATTAGGGCGATATGCATTTACACGCTTCCAAGCTATACCTCATTACGGGTACATGAAGCTCAAGATGCTCGGGCCCAATGGTATTATCACTCTTGCCAGTGATCCGGACATAGCACTCCGCGCCGAAAACAGAACCGCAGCCCTGGCCCTCGAGGCATTGTCTGAAGCCCTCGCGATCGAAGAATTAACCACACTACGCTCCATAGTGGATAGGGACGACGTGATCCTGGACAAGCGACCCAAATCCACCTCCTTTAAACCAGCAGATGAAATAGTCAAATTTCAAGTCCACCTGATGGACCCCAAGAAGACATCATCCATCGGGGCACAGCTAGACCCAACGGTTGATGCCGCGCTACGAGAGTTCCTGTGCGAGAACTGGGACATATTTGCCTGGCACCCTTCTGATATGCCGGGAATCCCACGCAGGTTGTCTGAACACAGCCTAAACATACTGAAGGGATATAAACCAGTCAAGCAAACAGTGCGGCACTTTTACGAACCCAAACTACAAGCTATGGGGGAGGAGCTAGCCAAGTTAATCGAGGCCGGATTCATCAAAGAAATAAAACACCTGGACTGGCTGGCAAACCTAGTGATGGTGCCAAAGAAGGATAAATCCTGGCGCCTATGCGTCGATTTCAAAGACCTCAACAAGGCTTTCCCTAAGGATCCATTCCCCCTCCCTCGCATCAATCAGATTATCGATGCTACAACCAGACACGACTCAGTGTGTTTCCTCGACGCATACTCCGGATATCATCAAATCAAAATGAAGGAGTCCGACCAAGCCGCAACATCATTCATTACCCCATAGGGGCCGTTCTGCTTCAAAACTATGCCCTTCGGACTTAAAAACGCTGGTGCCACCTACCAACGCTTGATTTCAACATGCTTGGAGAAACAGATCGGCAAGACAGTTGAAGCATATGTGGATGACATCGTCATCAAAACTAGGCACATCGAGTCATTAATAGACAATCTGCGTCTCACATTCGACAACCTCCACACATATGACATCAAGCTCAATCCGGAAAAGTGTGTTTTCGGCGTTCCCGCTACAAAACTGCTGGGTTTCATCGTTTCCAATCGAGGAATTGAAGCGAACCCAGCTAAAATCCGAGCGTTGTCACAGTTGGCTACGCCAACACACCTTAAACAAGTCCAAAACCTAGCCGGATATGTGGCAGCTTTAAGCCGCTTTATCGCCTTCTCTGACGCACCGATCACTTCGAGTGGACGGACGTGACAATGGCCGGACTGGAAGAAATAAAGCCTCTTTTAGCGAGCAACCCAATCCTGGCCACATCGAACGTCGGCGAACCCATGTTATTATACATATCGACAACACACCAAGTTGTTTGTGCGGTGATCGTTGTTGAACGAAAGGAGGACGGACACAAATTCCTGCTTCAGAAGATGGTATACTACGTATCCACTATCCTCACACCATGCAAATCCCGGTACCCTCATTACCAATAAATAGCATACGCGGGCTTCAAGGCATCCCGGAAGCTACGACACTACTTTCAAGAGTGCTCAATCATGGTGGCCTTCGAAGTACCACTCAATGACATTATAAACAACTGTGATGCCACGGGCTAGATTGCCATGTGGGCCATTGAGCTCCTCCCATTCGACATAACATACAAACCGCGCCGGGCCATTAAATCACAAGTACTGGCCGACTTCGTCGCCGAATGGAAAGAAGCCAAACTCCCTAAAGAGTATGGCACATATTCCAACTGGGTCATGCATTTCGACGGCTCCAAAATGCTGGCGGGCTTAGGAGCGGGTGTTCTCATAACATCCCCCACTGAAGATATAGTTCAGTACATACTCCAATATTATACACAGACTCCAACAATGCATCCGAATACGAGGCCTTAATGCATGGTCTTCAGATCGCTATCTCCATGGGCATACAATGCCTAGAAGTGCACGGGGATTCAAACCTCACAATATCTCAAATAAATGGAGATTTCGATGCCAAATATCCGAAGATGGTGGCTTACCGTAACGCTGTTCTCAAAATATCGGCTCGGTTCGAGGGGCTCGAGTTCCATCATGTGGCTTGAGAAAGTAATCAAGGGCGGATGTCCTTGCTCGCGTTGGCACCAAGCGTGACCCCATCTGACCTGACATCTTTCTGGAAAGGCTCTTCAAGACATCCGTGGTGCGGCAAGGGGAGAGCCGCAACACCAGTCGGGATCCGACTATAAACCCAGATTCCGAACACATCGATATCATCGGGGGCTCAACCATCGAAATAACACCATCGACCCATCTTATCATGGCAGCCATTGCCCCATGGACTGAACCCTTCCTGGCCTACCTTAATAGGCAAGAACTCCTTGACGATCAGAATGAGGCACGCCGCATTGTCCGGCGCTCGACAGCCTACAAGGTTCACGATGGAAAACTCTACAAGAAAAGCGCTACCGAAGTACTTCAAAGATGTATCTCTAAGGAAGAGGGGCGGCAGCTCTTGGCTGAAATTCATGCCGGTCTTGGTAGTCACCACGCCGCGGCTCGGGCCCTTGTAAGCAAGGCCTTCCGTACATGTTTCTATTGGCAGACGGCCCG
The DNA here is from genome assembly GCF_002162155.2 of Triticum dicoccoides. Taxonomy (NCBI): domain Eukaryota; kingdom Viridiplantae; phylum Streptophyta; class Magnoliopsida; order Poales; family Poaceae; genus Triticum; species Triticum dicoccoides. The sequence goes on from NC_041385.1 coordinate 373,377,166, forward strand.
AGCAGATGCACATGACCTTGTCCAACATTGCGTCCAATGCCAGCTTTTCGCCAATCAAAGCCATATGCCACCCACAGCTCTATAAACAATCTCCATCACTTGGCCTTTCGCGGTCTGGGGGCTTGATATGGTCGGACCCCTTAAAGGAGGAAGCCATAAGAAAAAATATCTATTGGTCATGGTGGATAAATTCACTAAGTGGATAGAGGTAAAACCAGTTAAAACGGCCGAAGCCGGACCAGTGATAGACTTCATATCCGGTGTTGTGCACCGTTATGGTGTTCCGCACAGCATCATCACCGATAACGGCTCCAATTTCACAGCCGATGAGGTGAAAACCTGGTGTGTTAATCTGGGCATTAAGCTCGATTACGCCTCCGTCTATCACCCGCAAACAAACGGTCAAGTCGAACGAGCCAATGGTCTTATTACGAGTGGCATTAAGCCCAGACTAGTGCAGTCTTTGAAAGAATTAGACAAGCACTGGGTCGAGGAGCTCGACTCCATACTCTGGGGGCTGCGGACCATGCCCAATCGCAGTACCAGATATACACCTTTCTTCATGGTGTACGGCGCAGAGGCTCTCTTACCCTGTGACATTATTCATGACTCACCTCGAGTGTGCATGTATGAAGACAGAGAGGTCGAGCTTGATTGGCAGGACAGCTTAGATGCCCTGGAGGAGGTGCGCGGCGTTGCAAAAGCCCGTTCTGCATTTTATCAACAACAAGCCCGCAGATACCAAAGCAGAGAAGTGCGGGCCAAGACTTATAATGCTGGCAAACTCGTTCTACCCTTGCCGGAGAATAAAAAGGACAAACTCAAGCCCAAGTGGGAGAGTCCCTTCATCATTGACGAAGTTCTCACTGGAGGAGCGTACCACCTGCGTGATGCATCAGAATATCGCCTAGAGCCAAACACATGGAACGCAGCCAGACTCCAAAGATTCTATGCCTAGCGCCGAACTCTTTGTTCGTCTCCTACTCCCTTTTGTTTCCATTATTTCTTTTTTCCCTCTCTTTTCGCTTTTTCTTCTTTTAGCCTTAAAGCTTTCGTGCAGCTAAACCGTGCACCTACGACATACACATCCTCAAATATGTACGTCCATTATACCTGGGGGCTTCTTGTACAAAAGCTTATTATTATTATTTTCTAAGCATTAAAGCCCAGTTCTTTTGGCTGATTCTCCCAGAATCTTGAGAATCAACTCTTCACCCAGCTTCTCCCAGAATCTTGAACCCATATATTTTTTACAAACCTATTTAATTAGGATGTAAACAATTAGGATTGTAAAAGAAATACGGGTACAAGATTCTGAGAGAAGCTGGGTGAAGGGTTGATTTTCAAGATTCTGGAAGAATCGGCCAAAAGAAATAGGCCTAAATCTCACCACATATGTGTATTTTCCTCGTATGTACCTTCTCTTCGCCATTATATGCATCGATATGACTTAAGTTCTGGCCAAGCTGGGTTGCCTGGCTCCTGTGCTTATGCCCTACGTTCCCGTTAGTTCGGCTAGGGCATAAAGGGAGCACCTCTGTGATTGTTACTGCCGGGTCATCCGGATGTGTACCTCATACTGGGTGAAGCCGAAAGCTAGCGTTCTTAAGGGAATATTTAGTCGGCGGACTAAAGATGTTTTTTACTCATTACACTATGAACCCCCAGATGTTACGTATGTTGTGATTTTTCAATCACAGTTCAGGCATGCACGTTAACGCATGCTCACCCAGGGAAAGGAACCCTTAACGGAACTATTCTCTCTGGAAGATGTTTCTTACAATGATAATGTAATATAACATAGCTAGCCAGATACAACTTGTCTGTTCAAGCAACTATGACCCTTACGCCTGGTTTCCACGCATACCCTGGTTTATTTTTCTGCTCAGGTATTCAGAAGCACTCCGCACCTTCAGGTCCAGAGGTCGAAGCGAAAAGGTCTGCCATGAAAATTGTTTTACAATCTGGCTAGGGACAAATATGTCAAGGAAAGTACATAGTCACTTGGACTCAAAAATTTCCTCTTCTATGCCGTCCAACAGGTTGTCTATCTTACAATCCTGTTGAGAATATTTTGTGGCTACTTTTACCTGGTCATATACCAAACTAACGGGAATTTCTTTTCCATCTGACCCTAATGGTCCGACCCGGGCCATATGATTTGGCTCAAGCTTGGTATACCATGTTTTCACCATGGCCCAGGCCTCTCGCGCACTTTCCTGGCAGGCCGATATCTTCCATAATCGGAAACGCCGCCGTGCTCCCTTGAATAGCTGTACAAGCTCCTCCATACTTCCTGGAGGGGAGGCGGATGGCCATGAGGCCTTGGCAACACTTTGCATCGCCTGCCGAGCTCGCTCGTGCATTTGCGACAGCTCTTGTAGCAGATCGCCCGAAGATCCGAACATCTCCTCTTTGGGACGGCCAGTCAGCATACCTACACACACAACTCTGTCAATTCCTTTCCTTGTTGAATTACGCGGAGGTAAGTTTGAAAACACACTAAATATGCCGCTTCGCAGCCTCTTATTTTCCTTCATGGAGTCAGCTAGCTGGGCCCGCACATCTTTCAGTTCTTCGCCCAGCGGGGTGTTGGAATACTGGAGTTTGTTTTTCTCCTCCCTGACCCGTGTAAGTATACGTTCACCCGCGGCCCGTTGCCTTTTGGCTTCTTCTTCACCCGCTTGTGCGACTTCCAGTGCCTCTCCCGGATGATCTGACGATCCTGCCATAAGATACGCAACTGTGTTAGCATTATTGGTATATAATTCCGTTTTTCTCAATGGAGGGACACATTACCAGGCGATGCCTTCTTGGATTTCTCCAGTTCGGCTGTCGCAGAGGCTAGCTGGGTCCGACACTTTTCCAGCTCTTAAGCCAATAAGTTATTCTTCTCTGTAAGCACCTGGTTTTACAGTGATCATTAAATCTGCTGAATCAACTGCTTCAAGTCTCGGGGGATAGTGGTATATAATTATCAGGTTTATACAATGTGAGCTCACCCACATATGTTTCAAATGTTGATCTGTGGCTCTGGCAAGCCCGTATCGAGCAGCTCGGATGTATGCATCAGCCGAGCTGAAGGCATTGAATGCCTCTTTTGTAAAGCCGGGGTTGCAAAGAGCGGTCCTCTAGCGCCGATGGTTCATGGTGCTCTCCACTTCTGAGTTTGTGACGACCACATCATCTGAATCCTTTGCCAAAGGACAATCCAGCAGCACTCCTGTATCAGCCCTCATCGTTACGGCAGGGTCTGGAACCTGGCTGTTGGGAGTGTGACTAGCAGGCCTTCCGGACATAGTCCGGCAAATGCTCTTCCTGATAAGACACAAACGGATAATGTCATAGTTGGATCTGACCGCCAAAGGGCATATTTACGAAGCCATACCTCTTTGATGATGGCTCCGATGTGTCTTCGCTTGCCTTCCTCTTTGAAAGCTTGCTCGGTGCGGGCGCCGCTCTCTTTGGAGTCGCCTCTGGTGCGGGATGCCGCGCCGAGCGCCTCCCCTTTGGAGCACGAGATAGTGCGGTGGGTGAGGCAGAATGAGGAAGCTCTTTCGGAGCAGATGTCTCCCGATTACTTACGTGTGAGGCAGGGAGTAGACCGGGATAATCGGCGGTGATTTCCACTTCCGTGCCATCATAGCTCGCCTGGTAGAACACCCCCATCCTCGAGCGTCACGAATATGTCTGGATCGTCTTCGAATCCGGGGTCAAGGTCCCAGTTGTGGTCCTCTGGCTGTGGGGCGGGGCAGTGGAGCCCCTTGGTGATCTTCCACCATTCCTGTTACAAATGGACGAATTAATGTCCATGGAAAGTGACTCAGGGAGTAGAGTAGTGGGATTGGAACTCACCCAGCTAGGAGGATTGTACATGGAAAATCCGTCTCGGCGTTTAATACGAATGAATTCCTCTTTCTCCCCTTTGTATAGTTCGGCCAGTATTTTGGCCAAAGCGGCGGGGGTGTCCGAACCCTTCCGACCGCAGCGGGAGGCATCACCTTCCCCATTATAGTGCCACATGGGAAGCCCTCTGTATTGGAGTGGCTGAACTCCTCGTACTTTGGAAGTCGCCATTACCTCGTCTGTTGATAATCCGGACTGGGTGAGCGTCTTTATCTTGCTCATTAATTGACGGACTTCCGCGCTATCTTCCTCCTCGAGGCTCCGAGGGCGCCAACTACGGTGTTTATTCAATGGAACACTTGAAAATTCGGGAAGACTCATTCGGACTGGGCCAGGAAGGGCGACGTCCTTGATATAGAACCGTTAGGAAGGCCACTCTTTGGATGCCTTCTTCGGCGTGCCGGACAGGTATCCGGTCCCAGCGATGCGCCATACCTCGGCTCCACCCACTTCAAATATTGATCCTTCTTGGCTACGAGGGACGAGGAAGAATAGTTTCCTCCATAATTCAAAATGGGTCTCACAACCCAGCAATAGGTCACAATAAGCAACGTAACCTGTGATGTGCAGGATGGAGGCAGGAGTGAAATTGTGTAGTTGGAGGCCATAATACTCCTGAAGCCCTCGGAGGAATGGGTGGATTGGAAATCCAACACCTCTCAACAAGTAGGAATGAAGCACACTCGTTCCCCTGGATGGATTGGGGAAATTCTCCGCCTGAGCCCCGCCATCGAAGGAAGGCAATCCTGCTCGAACGGAGACTAGATACGCGGGGGGGAGAAATCTCGGTGTCTGTAGCTTCACTAGCTGACTGTGGGATACGGAACATTTATCCCAATCGCATAATCCAGGCCCGTGGGGACGGGTGGAAGAGCTAGGAGCGCTAGCCATGTTGGAATGGTTTCTCCTAGTAAGCTCTGGGGATTCCTCACTTGGTGTGGAATGGATCTGAAAATCCCAATCTCTTTAAATAGATGCCTTTCTTACATGGTCAGGGTGATATTTGCAAAAATACCCCGACCTCTTGTATTCGCTCGACACGTGGAAGCTGAAGTCATGAAGGTGTGGAAGCCGATGGGCGCGACATTAAATGGAAAGCCGAATACTGCTCTTTAAGTTAGGTACTTTGAAGTAATCGGAGGAGGAACATGCCTTGCAATGCCGAAGACAATCTGCGCGCCGAAGACATCATCATTGAAAGACTGGTTCAGGGGCTATTGAGGGAGTCCTGGATTAAGGGTCCTCGGGCGTCCGTCCTATTGACATGGGCCGGACTAATGGGCTATGAAGATACAAGATCGAAGACTCTCACCTGTGTCCGGATGGGACTCTCCTTGGCATGGAAGGCAAGCTTGGCACCTGGATATGTAGACTCATTTCTCTGTAACTGACTTTGTACAACCCTAGTCCCCTCCGGTGTTTATATAAACCGGAGGGCTTAGTCTTTAGAGGCAATCATAATCATACATTCTAGACTTCTAGGGTTTTAGCCATCATGATCTCATGGTAGATGAACTCTTGTAATACTCATATTCATCAAGATCAATCAAGCAGGAAGTAGGGTATTACCTCCATAGAGAGGGACCGAACCTGGGTAAACATCATGTCCCCCACCTCCTGTTACGATCAACCTTAGACACACAGTGTGGGACCCCCTACCCGAGATCCGCCGGTATTGACACCCTAGACACGTGTTGGCATTTGATGAACGGGATCACATCATTAGGAGAATGATGTGATGGACATGACCCATCCGTTATCTTAGCATTATGATCGTGTTAGTTTCATGCTAGAATTGTATTAACCGGAAACATAGTACATGTGTGAATACATAGACAAAACATATAGTATGCCTCTACCTGACTAGCTCGTTAATCAAACATGGTTATGTTTCCTAACCATAGACATGTGTTGGCATTTGATGAACGGAATCACATCATTAGGAGAATGATGTGATGGACATGACCCATCTGTTAACTTACCATTATGATCGTGTTAGTTTCATTGCTACTTCTTTCTTCGTGACTTATACAAGTTCCTCGGACTATGAGATTATGCAACTGTCGAATGCCGGAGGAACACTTTGTGTGCTACCAAACCTCACAACATAAATGGGCGATTATAAAGGTGCTCTACGGGTGTCTCCAAAGGTGTTTATTGGGTTGTCATAGATCGAGATTAGGATGTGTCACTCCGTGTTTTGGAGAGGTATCTCTGGGCCCTCTCGGTAATACTCATCACTATAAGCCTTGCAAGCATTGTGACTAATGAGTTAGTTGGTAGATGAAGTATTACAGAATGAGTAAATAGACTTGCCGGTAACGAGATTGAACTAGGTATTGAGATACCGACGATCGAATCTCGGGCAAGTAACATACCGATGACAAGGGAACAACGTAAGTTGTTTTGCGGTTTGACAATAAAGATCTTCGTAGAATATGTAGGAACCAATATGAACATCCAGGTTCCGCTATTGGTTATTGACCTGAGATGTGTCTTGGTCAGGTCTACATAGTTCTCGAGCCCGTAGGGTCGGCACGCTTGACGTTCGATGACGATTGGTATTATGAGTTTATGTGTTTTGATGTACCAAAGGTAGTTCTAAGTTCTCTATGTGATCACGGACATGACGAGGAGTCTCGAAATGGTTGATACATAAAGATCGATATATTGGAAAGCTATGTTTGGACACCGAAAAGGTTCCGAGAGGTTCGGGCATTTTTCTGGAGTACTAGGAGGTTACCGGAACCTCCCGAGGAGTGTATGGGCCTTATTGGGCCTTAGTGGGAGAGAAGAGGAGGCGACCAGGTGGGGGACGCGCCCCCCAAGCCCAATCCGAATTGGGTGGGGGACCGGACCCCGCCCCCCTCTTTCCTTCCCTCTCTCTCCCCCTTCCTTCCTCTCCTACTCCAACTAGGGAAGGGGGAATCCTACTCCCAGTGGGAGTAGGACTCCCCCCTTGGGCGCGCCATGAGAGGGCCGACCCTCCCCCTCATCCACTCCTTTATATACGGGGGAGGGGGCACCCCTTAGACACACAAGTTGAGAATTGTTTTAGTCGTGTGCGGTGCCCCTCCACAGTTACACACCTCGGTCATATTGTTGTAGTGCTTAGGCGAAGCCCTGCGCTGGTAACTTCATCATCACCGTCACCACACCGTCGTGCTGACGAAACTCTCCCTCGACCTTAGCTGGATCTAGAGTTCGTGGGACATCACCGAGCTGAACGTGTGCAGATCGCGGAGGTGACGTACCTTTAGTGTTAGGATCGGTCGGATCATGAAGACATATGACTATATCAACCGCGTTGTCATAACGCTTCCGCTTTCGGTCTACGAGGGTACATAGTCAACACTCTCCCCTCTCGTTGCTATGCATCACCTAGTTATAGATCTTGTGTGATCGTAGGATTTTTTTTGAAATTACCTCGTTCCCCAACAGTGGCATCCGAGCCAGGTCTATGCGTAGATGTTATATGCACAAGTAGAACACAAAGAGTTGTGGGCGATAATAGTCATACTGCTTACCAGCATGTCATACTTTGATTCGGCGGTATTGTTGGATGAAGCGGCTTAGACCGACATTATGCGTACGCTTATGCATGACTGGTTCTACCAACGTGCTTTGCACATAGGTGGCTGGTGAGTGTCTGTTTCTCCAACTTTAATTGAATCGAGTGTGGCTACACCTGATCCTTGTTGAAGGTTAAAACAACACACTTGACGAAAAATCATTGTGGTTTTGATGCGTAGGTAAGAACGATTCTTGCTAAAAGCCCGTAGCAGCCACGTAAAACTTGCAAAAACAAAGTAGAGGACGTCTAACTTGTTTTTGCAGGGCTTGCTGTGATGTGATATGGTCAAGCTTGATGTGATATAAATTGTTGTATGATATGATCATGTTTTGTAACAAAGTTATCGGCAACTGGCAGGAGCCATATGGTTGTCGCTTTATTGTATGCAATGCAATCGTGATGTAATGTTTTTAATTTATCACTAAGCGGTAGCAAAAGTCGTAGTAACAATAGTTGGCAAGACAACAACGATGATACGATGGAGATCAAGATGTCGCGCCGGCGACGTTGGAGATCATGACGATGCTTCGGTGATGGAGATCATTAGCACAAGATGATGATGGCCATATCATGTCACATATTTTTATTGCATGTGATGTTTATCCTTTATGCATCTCATTTTGCTTAGAACATCGGTAGCATTATAAGATGATCCCTTACTAAATTTCAAGGTACAAGTGTTCTCCCTAAGTATGCTCTGTTGCTACAGTTCGTCGTGCCGAGACACCACGTCATGATCGGGTGTGATAAGCTCTACGTTCACATACAATGGGTGCAACCCGGTTTTGCACACGCAAAATACTCGGGTTAAACTTGACGAGCCTAGCATATGCAGATATGGCCTGGGAACACTAGAGACCGAAAGGTCGAGCGTGAATCATATAGTAGATATGATCAACATAGTGATGTTCACCATTGAAAAGTACTTCATCTCACATGATGATTGGACATGGTTAGTTGATTTGGATCACGTGATCATTTAGATGACTAGAGGGATGTCTATCTAAGTGGGAGTTCTTAAGTAATATGATTAATTGAACTTTAATTTATCATGATCTTAGTCCTGATAGTATTTTGCAAATTATGTTTTAGATCAATAGCTTGCGTTGTAGCTTCCCTATGTTTTTTATATGTTCCTAGAGAAAACTAAGTTGAAAGATGATAGTAGCAACGATGCGGAGTAAGTCCGTGATCTAAGGTTTATCCTCATTGCTGCATAGAAGAATTATGTCCTTGATGCACCGCTAGGTGACAAAACTATTGCAGGAGCAAATGCAGACATTATGAATGTTTGGCTAGCTTAATATGATGACTACTCGATAGTTTAGTGCACCATGCTTTACGACTTAGAATCGGGACTTCAAAGACGTTTTGAACATCATGGACAATATGATATGTTCGAGGAGTTGAAGTTAATATTTCAAGCAAATACCCAAGTTGAGAGATATGAAGTCTCCAACAAGTTCTATAGCTAAAAGATGGAGGAGAATAGCTCAAGCAGTGAGCATGTGCTCAGATTGTCTGGGTACTACAATCGCTTGAATCAAGTGGGAGTTAATCTTTCAGATAAGATAGTGATTGACAGAGTTCTCTAGTCACCATCACCAAGTTACTGGAACTTCGTGATGAACTATAGTATGCAAAGGATGACGAAAACAATTCATGAGCTCTTCGTGATGCTAAAATCGACGAAGGTAGAAAAGAGCATCAAGTGTTGATGATTGACAAGACCACTAGTTTCAAGAAAAGGGCAAAAGGGAAAGAAAGGGAACTTCAAGTAGAATGACAAGCAAGTTGTCACTCCTATGAACAAGCCCAAAGCTGGACCAAAGCCTGAAACTGAGTGCTTCTACCGCAAAAAGAAATGGTCACTAGAAGCGGAAATTCCCTAAATATTTGGTGGATAAGAAGGATGTCAAAGTGAACAACGGTGTATTTGATATACAAGTTATTGATGTGTACCTTACTAGTGTTTATAGTAGCCCGTGGATATTTGATACATGTTCGGTTGCTAAGATTAGTAACTCGAAACAGGAGGTACAGGATAAATAGAGACTAGTTGAGGGTGAAGTAACGATGTGTGTTGGAGTGGTTCCAAGATTGATATGATCATCATCGCACACTCCCGATACATTCGAGATTAGTGTTGAACCTAAATAAATGTTATTTGGTGTTTGCATTGAGCATAAATATGATTCTATGGTCATACACCCAATATTGATGGTTTATTGAATCTTGATCGCAGTGATACACATATTCATAATATTGATGCAAAAAGATGCAAAGTTGATAATGATAGTGCAACATATTTGTGGCACTGCCGTTTGGGTCATATCGGTTTAAAGCGCATAAAGAAACTCCATAAAGATGGACTTTTGGAATCACTTGATTATGAATCATTTGATGCTTGCGAACCGTGCCTTATGGGCAAGATGACTAAAACTCCGTTCTCCGGAACAATGAGACGAGCTACTTACTAGTTGGAAATAATACATACCGATGTGTGCGGTCCAATGAGTATTGAGGCTCGTGGTGGGTATCATTATTTTCTTACCTTCACAAATGATTTGAGCAGATATGGTTATATCTACTTAATGAAGCATAAGTCTGAAACATTTGAAAAGTTCAAAGAATTTCAGAGTGAAGTGGAGAATCATCGTAACAAGAAAATAAAGTTTCTACGATCTGATCGTAAAGGAGAATATTTGAGTTACGAGTTTGGCCTTCATTTAAAACAATGTGGAATAGTTTCACAGCTCATGCCACATGGAACACCAAGCGTAATGGTTTGTCCGAATGTTGTAATCGCACTTTATTGGATATGGTGCGATCTATGATGTCTCTTACCGGGTTACTACTATCGTTTTGGGGCTATGCATTAGAGACAGCTGCATTCACTTTAAATAGGGCACCGTCAAAATCCGTTGAGACGACGCCTTGTGAACTGTGGTTTGGCAAGAAACCAAAGTTGTCGTTTCTTAAAGTTTGGGGATACGATGCTTATGTAAAAAAGCTTCAACCTGATAAGCTCGAACCCAAATCGGAGAAGTGCGTCTTCATAGGATACACAAAGGAAACTGTTGGGTACACCTTCTATCACAAATCCAAAGGAAAAATATTTGTTGCTAAAAATGGATCCTTTCTAGAGAAGGAGTTTCTCTCGAAAGAAGTGAGTGGGACAAAAGTAGAACTTGATGAGGTAATTGTACCTTCTCCCTTATTTGAAAGTAGTTCATCATAGAAATCAGTCCCGGTGATTCCTACACCAATTAGTGAGGAAGCTAATGATGATGATCATGAAACTTCAGATCAAGTTACTACCGAACTTCGTAGGTGTTCCAGAGTAAGATCCACACCAGAGTGGTACGGTAATCCTGTTCTGGAAGACATGTTACTAGACCATGATGAACCTATGAACTATGAGGAAGTGATGATGAGCCCAGATTCCATGAAATGGCTTGAGGCCATGAAATCTGAGATGGGATCCATGTATGAGGACAAAGTGTGGACTTTGGTGTACTTGCCCGATGATCGGGAAGCCATTAAGAATAAATGGATCTTCAAGAGGAAGACGGACGCTGATGGTAGTGTTACTATCTGCAAATCTTGACTTGTCACAAAAGGTTTTCGACAAGTTCAAGGTGTTGACTACAATAGGATTTTCTCAACAGTAGTGATGCTTGAATCCGTCTGAATCATGTTAGCAGTTGCCATATTTTATGAAATTTGGCAGATGGATGTCAGAACTGCATTCCTGAATGGATTTCTGGAAAAAGAGTTGTATATGATGCAACAAGAAGGTTTTGTCGATCCAAAGGGTGCTAACAAAGTGTGCAAGATCCAGCGATCCATTTATGGACTGGTGCAAGCCTCTCGGAGTTGGAATAAACGCTTTGATAGTGTGATCAAAGCATATGGTTTATACAGACTTTTGGAGAAGCCTGTATTTACAAGAAAGTGAGTGGGAGCTTTGTAGCTTTTCTAATATTATTTGTGGATGACATATTGTTGATTGGAAATGATATAGAAATTCTGGATAGCATAAAAAGGATACTTGAATAAGAGTTTTTCAAAGAAAGACCCCGGGGAAGCTGCTTACATATTGGGCATCAAGATCTATAGAGATAGATCAAGATGTTTGATCAGTTTTTTCAATGAGTATATACCTTGACAAGTTTTTGATAGAGTTCAAAATGGATCAGTCAAAGAAGGAGTTCTTGTCTGTATTACAAGGTGTAAAGTTGAGTAAGACTCAAAGCCCGACCATGGCAGAAGAAAGAAAGAGAATGAAAGTCATTCCCTATGCTTCAGTAATAGGTTCTATAAAGTATGCTTGCTGTGTACCAGACCTATTGTGTACCTTGTTATGAGTTTGGCAAGGGGGTACAATAGTAATCTAAGAGTAGATCACTGGACAACGGTCAAAATTATCCTTAGTAAGGACTAAGGAAATGTTTCTCAGTGATGGGGGTGATAAAAAGTTCGTCGTAAAGAGTTACGTCGATGCAAGCTTTTACACCGATCCAGATGACTCTAAAGTCTCTATCTAGATACATATTGTAAGTGGGAGCAATTAGATAGAGTAGCTCTATGTAGAGCATTGTAGACAGAATATTTGCAAAATACATGCGGCTCTGAATGTGACAGACCCGTCGACTAAACTTCTCTCATAAGCAAAACATGATCACACCTTAGTAAGGGTGTTAATCACATAGCAATGTGAACTAGATTATTGACTCTAGTAAACCCTTTGGTTGTTGGTCACATGGCGATGTGAACTATGGGTGTTAATCACATACAGATGTGAAATATTGATGTTAAATCACATGGCGATGTGAACTAGATTATTGACTCTAGTGCAAGTGGGAGACTGGAGGAAATATGCCCTAGAGGCAATAATAAAGTTATTATTTATTTCCTTAATTCATGATAAATGTTTATTATTCATGCTAGAATTGTATGAACCCGAAACTTAGTACATGTGTGAATACATAGACAAAACATATAGTCCCTAGTATGCCTATACCTGACTAGCTCGTTAATAAAAGATGGTTATGTTTCCTAACCATAGACATGTGTTGTCATTTGATGAACGGGATCACATAATTGGGAGAATGATGTGATGGACATGACCCATCCGTTAGCTTAGCATTATGATCGTGTTAGTTTGATTGCTACTTCTTTCTTCATGACTTATACAAGTTCCTCAGACTATGAGATTATACAACTCCCAAATACCAGAAGAACACTTTGTGTGCTACCAAACCTCACAACATAAATGGGTAATTATAAAGGTGCTCTATAGGTGTCTCCGAAGGTGTTTGTTGGGTTGGCATAGATCGAGATTAGGATGTATCACTCCGTGTTTCGGAGAGGTATCTCTGGGCCCTCTCGGTAATACTCATCACTATAAGCCTTGCAAGCATTGTGACTAATGAGTTAGTTGTGAGATGAAGTATTACGGAACGAGTAAAGAGACTTGCCGGTAACGAGATTGAACTAGGTATTGATATACCGACGATCGAATCTTGGGCAAGTAACATACCAATGACAAAGGAAACCACGTATGTTGTTATGCGGTTTGACCGATAAAGATCTTCGTGGAATATGTAGGAACCAATATGAGCATCCAGGTTATGCTATTGGTTATTGACCTGAGACGTGTCTCTAACATGTCTACATAGTTCTCGAACCCGTAGGGTCCGCACACTTAACGTTCGATGACGATTGGTATTATGAGTTTACGTGTTTTGATGTACCGAAGGTAGTTCGTAGTCCCGAATGTGATCACGGACATGACAAGGAGTCTCGAAATGGTCGAGACATAAAGATCGATACATTGGAAGGTTATGTTCGGACACCAGAAAGGTTCCGCTTGGTACAGGCATTTTTTCGGAGTACCGGGAGGTTACCGGAACCCCCTGGGGAGTGTATGGGCCTTATTGGGCCTTAGTGGGAGAGAAGAGGAGGCGGCCAGGTGGAGGGCGCGCCCCCCAAGCCCAATCCAAATTGGGTGCGGGGCCGCCCCCCTTTCCTTCCCTCTCTCTCCCCCTTCCTTCCTCTCCTACTCCAACTAGGGAAGGCTGAATCCTACTCCCACGGGGAGTAGGACTCCCCCCTTGGGCACACCATGAGAGGGCCGACCTTCCCCCTCCTTCAATCCTTTATATACGGGGGAGGGGCACCCCTTAGACACACAATTTGACAATTGTGTTAGCTGTGTGCGGTGCCCCCTCCATAGTTACACACCTCAGTCATATCGCCGTAGTGCTTAGGCGAAGCCCTGCGCCGGTAACTTCATCATCACCATCACCACACCGTCGTGCTGACGAAACTATCCCTCGACCTCAGCTGGATCTAGGGTTCATGGGACGTCACCAAGCTGAACGTGTGCAGATCGCGGAGGTGCCACACCTTCGGTGCTAGGATCGGTCGGACCGTGAAGACGTACGACTACATGAACCGCGTTGTCATAATGCTTCCACTTTTGGTCTACGAGGGTACGTAGACAACACTCTCCCCTCTCATTGCTATGCATCACCTAGTGATAGATCTTGTCTGATCGTAGGATTTTTATTGAAATTACCGCGTTCCCCAACAGTTCGGGATGCCGCGAGGCGTAAAACCCTACTCCTGCTTTGGTGGATTGATTGGGAAAAGGTGGTGGTGGTGCGTAGTACACTTGCCTGGCTAGGGTTGCCTTGTGGCAGCGCCGACTACACGCGTATGGGGGTGTGAGTGGTCTAAACCTCTAACCTCCCGAATAGTTGCCATGCGCCTCCTTTTATAGATCAAGGGGTTACCAATGTGGCAAATTAGTCATTAGACACTGATATGATAGAAAACAGTGCTATCATACCTAACTCTGTAGGCTGACAGTGTGAATTTCATGCGCCGCTTAGTGTCACATCATTGGTTGCCCGGCAAGGCCTACTGGGCTAATTCACCAGCTCCACGCCTACTCGCTTGACACATGACTGGACATGTGTCATTTGTGGGTTTACTTGGTAGGAAGTGGCCGCCATGTGGCGAATGGCTGCCACTTAACCATCCCGCATCTTGACACCGCACTGATCGATGGCGTGGGTCATGGTGAAGTAAAGATGATCTGGTCTCCGTGAGTTCCAGAAGGCCCTGCCGGGACGCCTGGGTCTTCTTGTTCTGGGGGTGGCCTCGCCCCTTGCTAGGCTCGCCTGCCCGGTAAGGGAGGCTTATCTCTCGATAACATCTGGTCCTTCTGCCTCAGTGTTGGTTCCTTCTGACCTGTTAGTTGGTTCTTTGAGTCCCTTGGTCTTACGTTTACATTGCTCGGTCCTTGGCTTGTCCGCGCACGAGTCAGGGGAAAATATGTAACCCTGTATAGTTTCCCCGACATAAGCCCCTGGACCTGATCCATATGTGTCGCCGGGCACGTTGGGTTAGGTCCCAAACCGTGTGCGGACACGTGGCAGGAAAGGGCTGTGCGTGCTAGTTCGCCATGATGACCAGTCAATCCAACGTCAACTTCGCGTGATTATTACACGTCATGGGGTCGTGGGAACGGGGGTCCCCAGACTTGCCTGCCTGCGGCCTGCAGCGTGGCTCAACCAGTGGCCCAGTGCGGACCGTCTTCAGCAACCAAACACTCAAGACCCTCGCAAGGGGCCAAGCCTCGCGGGGTGGATGATGCAATACCTCCTCAGGGGCAACCTCACCAGGCAGGCTCGCGAGGAGGCACAAAGATCAGGCAAGGGGTACCTCGCGAGGTGCCCATGACGCAAGCCATGACGATCACGACCAGGCGAGTGCCAGCCCGCGCAGTGTCCTCGTTTCCTCTTTGGTGCAAAGGGGGCAAGCGCAGGCGTGGAGTACCGAGGCATCAGGCAAAGGTTTCCTTATCGGTGCAACGAGACCAAGACCCGCATATTGGCAGGACGGAGGTCACCATGGAGCACAAGACGGTGTCATCACCAGTGCCTTTGGCAGGCGAAGACCACCTTTAGTCAGGATAGCTTGTACTAGCTGTCCCCTTTCAAAATGGCCATTGTTGGATCCCTGCTAGCTCAATATTTGGGAAGAGGACCAGGGCCTCTATAAATAGAGCTAGCCACCACAGTAGTGAGGGGGATCCAAGTTGAGTCCATCCGCACACCACACCAGCCCAAGAACACCTCTCCTCGCGAGGTTGTTCTTCCCTTGTACTGTTCATCATCAGCGCAAGAGGCAATCCACCACACCACACACTGGATTAGGGTATTACACCACAACGGTGGCCCGAACCAATATAAACCTCGTGTCTCTTGTGTTGTTCATCGATCTAGCTTAGAAATCGTGACGAGGCTGAGGGCGTGTTTTAGTAGGGAGAGATCTTTGTGCGCACCCCAGTGTTCGAACCTTAAGGGTTTTGCCGGAACCCGATATCCGACGTTTGGCGCGCCAGGTAGGGGCGCGCCGAAATCTTCTTTCCGCTGATCTGCTTCCCATTGCTTCATCGCATCCATGGCAGACACTCACCGAGCCCACGCCGAGAGCCGAGCTACTCTCGCCGCCCGCGTCGCCCAGACGGCTCCCGTCGGCGGGCCTCCTCATCGTTCTTCGTCGCCTGCCGCCAACGCCACCACCGGCCCAATGGGGAACGAGCAGCAAGCATCTTCGCTGCACCCCTCGATGCCGTGGGAAGGCCGCACAACCACTCCATCGCTGAACCCAGCTGCTTCGTCGTCTAACGCTCGTCGCGCCTCCACGGACGCGCAGGCCGTGTTGCTCCTGGCACGTGAGCTCCTGCACTATCGCCCCGTCGATGACCTCTATGAAGAGTGGCTCGCTCAGATCACCGAGGTCGTCAGCGCTGCAGGGGGCTCTCCCGCGCCGTCCCTCTTGCTACCTCGCCCTCCGTCATGCATGGGCGACGCGGCTCAGGGAGCACCTCTGCCACCTCCTCCCCAAGAAGGCGCGCTGGCTCCAAGGCGCACGGCCCCTGGACGTGACCCACCACATCCAGCGCCCGCACGACAAGAAAGAAGCTGCCAAGAAATCCCTCGACCTCAAGAAGGAGCTCACGTGCTCCCTGCACCAGCATGACAAGACCGTGTCCCTGCACCAGCGCGCCAGGACCCCGTGCTGCCTCTGGCGGCAGTACGCGGGTACCACCAGGAGCAAGCCCCGCGTTAGCAAAGGGCTCCGGTGGCCACGGCAGGTTGTCGTGCCTTCACCACCGAGCTGTGTAGCGTCGCCTGGCCGGGCAAGTTCAAGCCGGACCTGCCTCCTTGCTATGAAGGTACTGCCGACCCCGTGGAGTTCCTGCAGCTCTACGAGCTGGGCATCGAGGCGACCAACGGAGACGAAAAAGGTCATGGCGATTTGGTTTCCCATGGCGCTCAAGGATGGTGCCCGCACCTGGCTCCTGAACCTGCCTCCCGGCTCGATCTCCTCCTGGGACGAGATGCGCAACTGCTTCATCGCCAATTTCCAGGGCACTCGCGACCGTCCCCCGGCCGCGGGTGACCTGCGCCACATCAAGTAGTAGCCTGGAGAGACCCTGCAGAAATACATCCAGCACTTTAATAGCGCCCGCCTCAAGATCCCCAAGGTAACGAACGAAGCCATCATCTCAGCGTTCTCTAATGGCGTCCATGACGTCAAGATGAATGAGGAGCTCGCCATCCACGAGGAATTGTTCACATCCCTGGAGCTGTTCAACCTGGTGACCAAGTGCGCAAGAGCTGAGGAAGGACGCCTCTCCCTCCTCGGGCTTCTAGCTGCTGGACCAAAAGAGAAGAAGGCCAAGGCCAAGGACGTGAAGTGCAAAGGAGCAGCCGTGCTCGTAGCAGAGCCAGACACAAAAGCACGGCAGGGACCAGCCGGAGTCGTCCAAGGGCAGCCGACCGTTCTGCGCCTACCACAACCTCCACACCGACAACACCAACGAGTGCCAAGAGCTTAGGGCCGTTCGAGAAGGACACTTCGGTCGACGCCCCAAGCGCAACGACCGGGGCTACGACCGAGGAGGAGGACGAGGCAGAGGATGATGGGATGACCGTGGCCCTCGCCAGGAGTCGCGTGACCGGCCTCGTGAGGATCGCTGGCAGGACCAGCCTCGCGAGGGAGCTTGGAGGGATTAGCCTCGTGAGGATCGCCCGCAGGGTAACGCAGGCCTTCCTCCACTGCTGCCGCCGCCAAGAAGGAACGACGACCACCACCTGGACGAGGGGGCTGGGGGCTTCTAGGCGCCACATGCTATCGCTTGCATCTTGGATGGAGCTCAGGCCCCAGCCTCTCAGCGCATCTTCAAGCAGTTTACTCGCGAGGTGAATGCAGTCCTCCCCAGGCTCGAAGCCACGCGCCCGCTCAAGCCACTACAAAAAAAGACACATCCGTGACATTTTGGGCCAAAAGAATTTTTTTTTTGTCATACTTATGACACTTCTATGACGATAATTGTGACAAAACCCGGTATCATCATAGATGTGGTGGGGTCCTACTTCTACGACAAAAAAACATGACAGAAAATGGGCTTTTCGTCCTGGGCAGGCTGGAGACGCAGCTGCATGACATTCTTTGGGGCGTCCATGACGGAAAAAACCGTGGTAGAAGCGAGGGCGAGGAAAATTTCAGGGAGTTCCCGGTTACGGTGGGTGGTCGGGGGCCGAGCGATGCGTGTTTCTCTCATACAAGTACGCACGTGTGTGCGAGGCGTTGGCTCTAACTGAACCCGAGCGAGGCGTTGGGCACTAACTGAACTCAAGCTATTGCACTGCAGGCTACACGTTACTGAACCCGAGCGGTCGATCGATGGCTGTTAACTGAACCCAATCGAGTGATTCCTTCGCTACTGCTGCTAACCGAAGCCGATCGATGCTGCCTCTGGATGAACAACGA
>NC_041385.1:373395713-373443961 GCF_002162155.2 Triticum dicoccoides
GGGGGTGGATGAACAGGACCTCGTGGCGTTGCCTCTGGATGAACAGGACCCCGATCGATTGATACGGTTGGGGCTGGATGAAAAGGACCCCGTGGAGGGCTGGATGAACAGGACGACCCCATGGAGGGCTAGATGAACAGTAGACGATGGAGGGTTCCCATGGATGGGTGGTTGAACAGTAGCCGGTGGAGTAGCGCACGGTGGAGGCTGGATGAACAGGAGCCCGTGGACGCTGGAGGAGGTCGACGGTAGCCCGTGGAGGTTGGAGGAGGTCGACGGTGGAGATGAACAGTATCCCGTGGAGTCCCGTTTTGCGGTACGCCACACCCCTCCCGATGAACAGGACCCCCGTTTTGACCGTAGCGCTCCAACACAAGTCTGTTTTCGTCCGTTTTGCGGTATGCCACACCCCTCCTGATCAATAGGACCCCCGTCTCGATCGTAGGAGGTACGTTTCCTCCATTTTGCGGTACGCCAGACCCCTCCCGATGAACAGGATCCCGTTTCGAACATGGCCGGTCGAACATAAGGCCGTTTCCTCCGTTCTGCGGTACGCTAGGCCTCGTTTCCGTCGCCTGTTCCGTCCAAGCCGGTTGGCTCCCACGTGTTCCGTTGCCTCCCGATGAACACGACGCATTTCGTTGCCTCCCCATGAACACGACGCATTCCGTTGCCTCCCCATGAAAACGACAACGATGCGGTTTCTCTGTTCCGACCCAGCAATGTACACGAGCCCTAGCCGTACGTATGCGCAAGTAGGCATTCGAGCCCCGCCCGTATGTACATACGTGGCCGTATTTTCTTTCTTGCACCCTGGTCGTTGTACATACATGTACATGCTACGTGCGCGCATCTACTACAACACGTGTGCGCCTCTACTACGACACGTGCGTGCCTCTACATCGACCAG
The DNA here is from genome assembly GCF_002162155.2 of Triticum dicoccoides. NCBI lineage: Eukaryota > Viridiplantae > Streptophyta > Magnoliopsida > Poales > Poaceae > Triticum > Triticum dicoccoides. Next base: position 373,396,624 of record NC_041385.1, read on the forward strand.
TATGTACATACACGTTCATGACCTGAATGACAACACTACATACGCTTCGACCAGGTGGGTCCCGACTGTCAGGCACTTCCTTGCGTGCGAAGATGCAGCTGGTGGGTCCTAGCAGTCAGGGAGTGAATCATTTTTTTGCCTGGACGCACTTCCTTGCATGCGAAGGTGTAGCTGGTGGGTCCCATCAGTCAGGGGGAAAATGTTTTTTTCGCGAAATACGGTGGCCCGTCCGGCGGGTCCCTGCTGTCAGGCGGAGGAATAATTATTTTGCGCATAATAAGGAGGCACTTCCTTGCAGCTTCCGTGGACCCAGCTGTTAGCCTCTCCACGTACAGTACTCTTCCAATAGAAGTCGGTCATTGACCACATTGACCACGCCGCTCTAAGAGCACCACGGCGGTGGACGGTGGTGAGGCCTAGGAAGGGGACGACGCGGAGCCGGGGAAGACGCAGCAGTGGATGCCCACGCGAAGAGGAGTACGAGGGTTCACTGGTTCGGCTGCAGTGTGAGGCTGCCATCACCACAGAATAACAGGGGGTGTGGGTGAGTAGAGGGATGGCCTAGCCAGCGGTGGGAGTAGTAGGGGGCGGTGAGGCCTCCGCGGCATCACAGCCGGCCACGGGAGGCAGGAACACGCAGCACGACCGGCGCTGGTTTGGGCGGCTGGAGCAAGAAGACCAGAGGTTGAAGAAGCACTACAGCCATTGGATGAACATCGTACGGTAACAGGAGCTAGAATCGTTCATATTGACTAAGTTGACAAAGCCCTCCGTCCCCGTCAACTTGGTAGGCCCACAAGTCAGCCTCCCACTATGTTGGGTTCCAACTAGCAGGGGGAGTATTCATTTTTTTGTGCGTAATAAAGAGGCACTTCCTTGCGTGCGAAGATACCTGGTGGGTCCGACCTGTCAGCGGGGGGCATGTTTTTTTAAAGAAATACAGAGGCCCTTCCGGTGGGTCCAAGATGTCAGGTGGAGGAATCATTATTTTGCGCAGAATAAGGAGGCATTTCCTTGTGTGCGGCCGTGGACCCAGCTGTCAGCCTCTCAAAGCACAGTTTACTTCCGATTGTGTCGTTCGTTGACCATGTTGACCACGCCGCGCCAAGCGCATCCAAGGTGGTGGACGACGGCGAGGCCCCGGACAGCAACGAGCCGGAGATGGGAAGACGCGGGAGTAGAGTCGCAGACGGAGAGGTGTACGAGGGTTAACTGGTTCTAGTGCGGTGTGGTTTGGCAGTCGGTGGAGAAAAATAGGAGGTGTGGAGGGGTGGAGGGATGTCCTGGCCAACGGTGGAGTAGCGCTTCATAGCAAAGCGTGCTAAGGAGAGCTGCTAGCAGCAGGAGGCAGGAGGTGGTCCCGGCGGCGCTGGAGGAAGAAGACGAGAGATTGAAGATGGATGCCGGTCGTTGGATGTAAATCCAACGGCTAACATGTCAGAATCATTTCTTGACTAAATTGACAACGACTTGCATTGGCTTTGACCTAATGGCCCACATTTCAGCCTCCAAAAATGTGGCACGTATTCAACCCATTTTTTCAGAATTTACAGTCTTTTTTTGCGCGGTAGAATTTACAGTCAATTTGATCTTTTTTTGAATTACAGCCATTAGCCGGGCTGGGTGAACAAATAATGTAGCGTCCATGTGGCCCATTTATTTTATTTCCTAAAAAATTACAGGCCATTTGCACTTCCTCAAAATACATGATTTTGCTGGGCTGATTCTAATTATAATGTTGGGTTGGGCCAGCAATGTTATCAAAAAATAAAAAGTGGCTGAGCATTTTGTTATAAATATATTTAAATAATAAGTGTTGTTATTACATTTGTCCTTAAATCTTACCAAGCTTTTGTACACAATCACTAGGATTTTCGTGCCAAAACAATCCAGGATTTTATTGTTAAGAAATTATTTTTATAAGTTAATAAGATGTGGGATATTGTTTTCTTACATATGTAAGTATCTGTTAAATATATGATGACAATAAAAATAATTTATAATAACATATAAAATAATTTAAATATATATAATATAGTTAGAAGGGAAACATAAGTTGGACCTGGAGTTCTATTCTTATATAGAAAAATAGAACAGACCACTGCGTTTTCTTCAAAAAATACATAAATTGGGCTGCCGATATTCAGGAAAAATAAAACCTCGGATGGAAGGTCCATAGGCCGGTCGATACATGACGGGCCTCAAGAAAATACAAACAGGCCTATGGACCTCCCATCCGAGGTCGTGAGCTGCGCATGTTAAAAATAAAAGCCTAGATGGGGCAGCCCAAAACCTAGCTGATACTTGCTGCCCCAGTGATAATAAATGATTCCTGCCAGCTCCCCGGCTTCGTTGTGAATTTATCTCCTATAGTAACTATGTTGAAGCACCTAAAAAATGTAACTATGTTGACAAACCCGTGGGGCCCAATGTCAGTATAGCATTAGGAGGAAGTATTTTTCAATGAGGCACTTGCTTGCGTACAGCCATAGACCTGGTGGGTCCCTCGTTTTCTCTCTGTTTCGCACACTCGACATTGTGTGGGCATTTTGACTGTGCATCATATGAAGATGTGCTATGCATGAATGTTGATCAGCATGATGTTAACTGGCTGGTAGTTCCATTTTCGACCATAAATAAAACTTCCAACATGATGGTAACCCTGTTTGAAAAGGCCGTGTTAATATAAATGCTCTGCCTCTGAAAGTTGCAGTTTCTTATCTGAAACTGAACTTGCAGTTTCTTATCTAAAATTGAAACTTGCAGTTTCTTCTCTAAGAATCACATTGTTTGCACTTTTATACTCCTATGAAACTACATTTTTTAAGTGCTAAAAATAGATCTCTAGAATTCATAAAATACTTCATATGCTCAATACTGCAAATTTGAAATTCAAAAGACATTCATATCTGAAAGTACTCTCAAAATACACAACACAAAACACAATTCACAACCTGCAAATACTGACAACCCTAAGCCCCTCCTAGCAATTCACAACCTGCCCGACTATTGGGCTGGGGGGGGGGGGCAGTCCCCTCCTATTCCTCGGCGGCAGACAGCCGCCCCGTGAGACGATGTGAACGGCGAGAGAGAGGATGGCGGGGAAGCTCGTCAGGCCAACTGCTTTTCTCCTCTTGCAGTTGGGTTCGGTCGACGAAGACTCCACCGGCTCGCTCTGGCAGGACACCCTCACAAACGGCACCCTGTAGATGCTCGATCCTTCAATTTCTGGTGGATGCTCCACCTGGGATCGATACTCCCACCACCGCTCCCTCACGATCGGATTCGGTGAATCTGTTTGCTCCATGGCCCATAGGAGCAGCTCTATGTACTCCCGTGTGACTCCCTCTGGGAGTATCGCCGCCTTTTCGGTCTGTTGCAGATATTTGGCCATGGATGTCGCCGTCGTCGCTAGTTGGTCCTTGTTGTCAAACCAAGACTGTATCTCCAACATCCTAGCTAGCTTCATAGGGTCGCCGTCTGCGATCCTCACATATCGGTTGTACTCCTCCATCGATCTACTTCTCCACAGCACCTTCACTCGCCGGTGGTGGTTTTTGAATGGAAGAGGAGAGGAGGAGCGTTGGTTTTGGATTAGAACGGGAGAGGAGCAACAAAGGTTTTGGACTGGAACATGAGAGGAGGGGCGGTGGTTTTGAAATGGAAGAGGAGAGGAGCGGCACTGGATTTAGATTGGAACAGGAGAGGAGCGGCGGTGGTTTAAGAGGAGAAGAGCGGAAGAGCGGCGCTGGTCTTGGAAGTATTTTTTGTTGTTTTGCGTATTTTGGGTCAAAGTTTGACCACGTACTGTATTTGACAAGCAAAATGTGAATGCATGTCACCAAAAATTGTATTGTTTGGTTCGTATCTGAATGTACTTTCAATTATATTATTTTAGCAACGTATAACATATATTTTACATGCGAAAATCATGGTCAATTATGACCCAGAATAAAAGGGAGACTAGTTAATGTTGGGTCGCTTTCTTAATTGAAGGGTAAATTGATTTTGATTTTGATCCAGTCACAACGCGCCGGCCCTCTCATCCAATCCTAAATCGCTGTCGCACGCTCCTCTCTCTCTTCTCCATTGCAAAACCACCTCCTCTCCTCTCCATCATCTCCATTTCAAAACCACCATCTCGCCTCTCCCTCTTCTGATCTTCTCCATTGCAAAACCACCTCCTCTCCTCTCCATCATCTCCATTCCAAAACCACCGTCTCGCCTCTCCCTCTTCTCTATTGCAAAACCATCGTCTCTCCTCCCATCTTCCAAAGCTAGCACCGTACCACTCAGAAGGACTTCTATGGAGAGGATGCAACAGCAAATCAGGCAGATCGCCGGCGGCGACCAGGCAAAGTTAGTCAGGTTGAAGGAGATCCTTACTTGGTTTGACAATGAGTGGGAGATTTCAAGGACAGTCCGGGCCATGTGGCAATGTATGCGAAAGAGCGAGACGACGGCGATGACGGCAGCGATGTACATGTACTCCTCGGCAGCAGTCACGCTGCAGTCCTCCGAGTTCATCGAGTATCTCCTCTGGGCGATGGAGCAGACAGATTCGCCCGAGGCGACAGTCAGGCGGAGGTGGTGGGCGTACAGGTCGAACGTCGAGCACCCAGAGGATAACAAATCGATCGAGTATGGTGTGCCATTCGTGAGGGTGAAGAGCACGTCGGAGCCACAGGAGTATTCGTTCTCCCACCGCAAGAGGAGGCCGGATGGCGCGATGTCGCTTCCCCTCCATTATCCACGGTTCGCTCGACGCTTACCTCATTTCAACGGCGGCGGTAGGGTTTAAGGTAAGCTACGCAGTAACCTAATCTTCCACCTACTCATGCTTACAATCAGTGTGATAGCTAATGAAAATCATGCTTACAATCAGTCTCCGAGTACTACGCCAATCACCCTAAAATAGCTCTGGACCTTTGGGTCAAAGTTGTGACACGGTGTACAAATAAAGAAAAATAGATTGGTGCTTCTTTCAGAAAAGAGTACTCCCTAGAAAACTGCCAATATAAGCTACTAGTATTTGGTTAGAGGATTTGCTGCCGAGAAAGATCCGTCCACAGAGAGCTCCACACATCCCACTGGTGGTGGTGGATGCCAATGCGTGCATGCAGCATGGTTGGTGTCAGTAATTTTTAGTTGGCACACCTTGCACACTGCATATATGTCGGTTCCATACGTACATTTGTGCAGTTCCACCAAAATGCAGCTGAATAACCCTATTTGCACAGATAATGAAAAAGCGTGATTACATTATAGTGGCACTAGTTGATGAAACACACAAAATAAATAGAAGAAAATATTGTGATAGTATCATAGTATGCCATGCTGCGAGGCCGAGATGGGCCCTGCGACGCCTCATACGGTACGCCTCATACTGGACATCGTCCCAAGTCTCCCAGATACACCTTCTGCCAGTGATGAACATTAGTGTACAGAGGTGCCTTGAGACATTCAAATATCTATTTTTGTATAGATCAACTAAAATTAAGCACCCCAGTTTGCAGAAACACTTAGACATTAACAATGGGACTAGTTGACGAAACATACATTAACAAAGAGAAGCACTTTCTTTATCTACATTGGAAATGAAATGATAGAGAGGACATTTGCTCTATTTTAACTGTGTTATTACTTCATTTCATCAGTGACACTAGTGTCGATCAGGTGGCAAACGAGGTGTACCGACCGTCGCAAGGATGGAGGCTGGGGGTGCTTAGACTGGGATGCTGAAGCTGGCTCTTTCAGTCACCAACATGGATGATTCAATTCATGGGACCTTTTGGTGCAGTTCATCAAAAAGGAGGCAATGTCCCGTGAGCTAGCAGCTTCTTCTTCCATTTTTTTAAAGAAAAGGGCTCCAGCCCCGGTTCCATTTCCATCAGAAAACGAAACCCACAGAGCTTCTTCTTCATTAGTTGCAATAAAATTGAGCAACATCAAGGTTGGTTGTGAAGCTCCTGGAATGCTCAACTATAATTTGGATATCATTTGTGCAATTCAACTAAGATCGAGCGTGAAATGTATATCTCTGTTTGCACAAAAAAGGTGGAAAGGAGGGTGACTAACAAGTGATGAAACATGCATCAAATGAAAAGAAGCATGTTCCTTATCTGAATGGCAATCCTACAAGGACAGTAGCAATTTCTAAAGCAGTGGCATTGCCAGATATTAGTGTGGGCATTAGGATTAATTATGAAAACTGTTAAATACGACATTACTTTGGGCATGGGAGAGTAGGCGGACCAGGACAGTTGCATTTCTAACGAAAAGAACCAACTTATCTTAATGGGAAATTTAGCAGCACATGTAAAAAAGTGCCATTGATTCATATTACTGGAGGCATTACATTGAAAATAACATTGGTTTAACGTGTCCTTACTTTTAACGTGCGACTACTACATTTTACCAGTGGCATTACATAAGAGTGGCTCGGGGCAACAAACATTAGAACATGATATCTGGGTTGTTCCCATTTTTGTTCGGTATAGCCACCTTATACTGTGTGAGGCTAGCAAATCTAGTGCTGGACTTACTCTGTTGACTTGTCCCCCAGTCCCCACTTTCTTTCCTTTTTCAACCAATAGATCAGGTTGATATTGAGTTTGTACTATGTTTCCCTTTATTTCCCTATTAGACCTTGAGACTAGTTGGATAGCCAGTCTCTACTACTTTTCGCCCCCATTATTTCCACTTTCAACCAAGTCCTAGATTCATGTAACAAAGCCCCCCCACCCCCACCCCCGTTCTTCCTTGTTTGAACCAAGTAGTACTAGATTCGAGGGCATGGACTAGTATTAGCTCTTAAACATAAAACAATTAGGTGGTTTTCGAATAGCCGATCGATCCTATCTACGAAGGGGCCTAAGAAATAGTAAAAGATACAAATGCAGCGACGTCAGGAGCTCGGGAAGTAGAGCAGGAGTTTCGAAGGAAGTTATACCTGATGGTCGCCAAGATGTCGCTAGGTGGGCAGCGGGAGGCCGGATCTGCCCACACTACGGCACTGAGGAAGAAGGGGTCGGAGGCCCTCCCTTGCCAGCGGTGCTTGGGAGAGAACGGCAAGGCAGGCTGATCGGGACGCGCCAGCAGTGGGTAAGAGCCGTCACCGAGGATGAACACGTGAATGTTGCACCTTCTCACCTTCCCCTGCGAAGAGGATACGGCTGGATCTGTGACCAACGGTGAGTAGAGAGAGAGAGAGAGAGAGAGAGAGAGAGAGAGAGAGAGTGGCCACCGCTGCCGTGTTTAGATCTGGAGAGGACGAGACAGTGTGAAGAGAGCAACACTAGCAAGCAAGCGCGGAGGCTCCTGCCTATATAGTGGAGTAGTACTAGTTTTCTTTTGTTTACCGGAGTCGGCTTGACCTCGTCAATGACTGTCGAGAAGTCTTCATGCACGTGGCCCGGAGGCGCAGTTGTCGACATTTTGATCTGAAGCGCCGGATTATAACATATAACACGAAAAATGCCACATCACAAGAAATCATAACCTCACCGCACAAAGGAGACAACATGAATCCTGACGGACAAAATAGACGAGGAACAAGGCTCAAATTAAAGATAAACTCGTAGAAAAGGGGTCCGTCGATAGATGTCCTAATTAACATAGCCGGCTTGACCTAGATGGAAGCCGAGTAGTCTTCGTGCATGTGTACCCAATGACTAGCCCAACTCAGTTGTCGCTGTTTAACCCTGCAGTGATCCGAAGGAAATGACACCTAATTTTGCAAGATGACAAGAAACCTCCTTTTAGAATTCTCACCACAACTACAACCATGTACAACACAACCTGCATGATATGTAGACGATAGCCAATCCAAGTTTGTCTGCTGGAGTCTGGTCACATGCATGGACGAACTGATCTTCCGTGTCTTGCAGGGATCGTCCAGGCACCAACGTAGTACAACACTTCTCTAGTACTATCGCTCGTATCCCTCTTCTATTAAGTCACCCGACTTGCGGGGCCGGGGAGTGTGCCTATGGTCGGTTCTCAATTGCGGTCCCACATGTGTGTGCAAACGCAATATAACGCGTGTTCCATTCAGAGAGTAGTGTGCCAGACCGACCGACCGTCTAGGGTGCAACACGAACGCGACAGGCGTGCTGTATACTCCGTATATGTGTACCGCCATTTTCTAGAGGCTTTGCTCCATGGCGCAATCCATGGATACAAAATTAGTATACTATACTATTTAAAAGTCGAGGGCGGGGCTTCTCCTGCGCGGTAGATGGGGCAGTTCCGCCTAGTCTGTTCGACAGAGACGCGAGAAGATGAGGGAGTAGGCTGCTGCAAATGTAGGGCTGTGTGATTTGACAACGAGTTACTGCTGGACAGGTGGGGCCACGTGATTTGACTTGCCATTATCATTTTAACTGCGGCGCTACAACCGGCGTGAGTCTCCTGATTCCTAACCACCTCCATACAGGTGCCTCTCCCAATGCTCCACCATGTAGTAGAGGTTGGCTCTTGCATGAGATCCCACTTCTCCACTTTTTCCTTGCTTCTCTTTCCTCCGCATATGCAAAAATGCCATGTAAAGCGCACTATTGTACTTAGGTTGGTCGTAATGGAGAGTATCATATACTAGTATCATGCATATGATACTTTTGTATGATACTACTCCCTCCATCCTGAAATACTTGTCGCATAAATGGATGTATCTAGAATTAAAATACATCTAGATACATTCATTTCAATGACAAGTATTTCTGGACGGAGGGAGTACATCCGTAATGCATAGTATCATGTGTTGGCATCATAGGATAGTTTATTTATTGTCATGCATAACACATAGTAGCACATCATTTAATATGATACAGTATCATATTATGATACTCAACTCTCTCTTTTCTTCGTTTAATTTGACGTCACCTCATCAAGATTGCATAGTTGGCATGCATGATACTACCTATGATACTCCCATTACAAGCAGCCTTACTTGCTCCTACAGGTGCTAAGCTTGCCACATAGGCATAAAGTTTGATGTGGAGAGTTGATCAAGAAGAGAGACTAGTTTGGTGACCCAAGGAATAAACGGTGCTAAGCACATGTACCTAGGTGAAAAGACAATTTTGAGTCTATAGCTAATTAAATGAAGCAAACTTAGCAACAAAAAACTAATAAGCACACCATTTCATTGGAAGAGGTCACTCCTTGCCAAATGCAATAAATACTAGTACTCCATGTGTCCCATAATATAATAATGTTTTCAGCACTACACTAGTGTCAAAAACGTTCTTATATTATGGGACGGAGGGAGTATGAAGAAACAGATAGAGAGAAGTAAAAAAACAAATACACTTATAGCCAACCTTATAGCTAACCTTGTTGTAGTATGAGTGACTAAGTGATGACTATGTATGACATGCCAACATCAGATAGCCTAACGCACTGTGTTAAATCTCCAAGGGCGCAACCGCGCAAGCGACGCGACGGTCGTGGTAGGCGCAACCATGATACGGGCTGCTGGCAGCCCTTGGATCTGAGATCAAACGGTCGCATGCTAAGTTGCTGAAAATTTGCAGAATAACCCTCCAGGATAGGATATTCACCCATAGTTCTAGAATCACGCCATGCAACCGTTCGATCTCAGATCCAAGGGCTCTCAGAAGCCCGTATCATGGGAGAATGGAAAGCCACTATCCTGTCGTTTGCACGCTGGCAGTTCGCTCCTACCCGTCCCCGCACGTCCTTTAATACTACGGCAGTTCGCTCCTAGTCGTCCCGTCCTTTCAAACTACGGCAGTTCCACTAATCCTAACCCTCCTCCCAAATCCATGGCGTCCCAAATCTCCATGATCTACGGTGATTACAAGGTTAGAACCATCACCGGCGATGAGTTCGACGTCATCTACACCCGTTCTTCCGCGATGGTGAAAGGATGCATTTCTCGCTTCAGACGCATGTTCGAAAACTTAGATGATGAGTGGGTCGCTGGGCTAGATGGTGAGTATACCACAGTCCTGGGACAAGAGAAGGATCTAAAGGACGAAGAGAGGAACAAGCCCGCTGTGATCCTGGTTTGCGTGCATGACTTATGCTTGGTCTACCACATATGCCATGCCGACATTGAATGCCTGGATTTTAAGGACTTCCTCGAGAGCAAGCTAGTCAAATTCGTTACTGTAGACTTTACGAACGACAAAGAAGTCCTGGGTCAGATAGGCCTCGTTGTAGGCAACCCCTTTGATCTCCAGAAGAATCGATTGTTGTCCTCTCGTCTGCCTTTAATGCTGACCTTGGCAGGAGCCATGGTTCATCCTTCGTACGGTAAACTAGAGAAACCTCCATACACGTTTCATCGTTATGCATGGCAGCGGAATGTACTAGATATAGACCACATCCACTACGCTGCAATGGATGGCTACCTTTGTTTCAATATCTAAAAGGGTTGGATGAAGAGCAAGAGCCAAGTATACGGTTCAAGGAAAGAAGTATCAGCCAAGAGGAAGAGGGACAAGGACAAAGTCGAGGACGTGGACGAGGACTCCGAGTAAGGTGGCAGTGTTGTTGCTCATGGTGGTTCTAATGCAGTGTCTACCAGAATAGTTGCAAAGTTTAATTTCAGGTATGCTTAATTTAATTTGAGGGGTGTGTTGTGCTGAGCCCCCAACAGAACTATGTTATGTTTCTTCTCATTACTTTAACTCTTCAGTACGTACATACTAGTATTTCTTACATTTCATCTTTTAGTTGGTATAGTACTACCACTCGTTTCTTCACATTATATACGTACAATATATATGGCCAACATCATATAGCCAGCAGTTTAGTTGTCAAAGAATTTCAGGGTGCTTAGTTTTGTCAAAGAATTCCAGGATGCTTAGTTTTATTTGAGGGGTGGGTTGTGCTGGACACCATTATTTTGACTAGCCTTTTTAATTGTACTATATGCATAATTTGGCGACGAGCGCTCTCTATATGTACCACCTTTTTTTTAATTTCAAGTTTTGCTCCATGGCGCAATCCATCGATACTACTACTGTACAAAAGTATACATTTTTTAAAAGGCTAGCAAGCGGGGCAGTCTAGCTTGGTCGGTTTCACGAGAGGCAAGGGCCTTTGTGATTTGATGGCTCATTACTGCTGGAAGGCTGGGCCTTGTGATTTGACTGCTCGTATAAATGCGCTGACAACCTGACGAGGAGCAAAGAACCGTGCGGTATACTCAAGTTTTCCACTGGAGTAGTACTACGACGGAGGAGCATGAAACACGGCAGCCCAGTGCCATATGGCGATAAAAATGATCTAATTTGCTAGTCATCTCATTGTTAGCATTGTTCTATTCATTCCCTCAAAAAAGCATTATTCTATTCATGCCTCGCAGAGAACATGACACGTGTGGCGAAACACCCGACGAAAAAGATGAAACACAGGAGCAAAAGAAGAAGGAAGATTATCACCCCAAATGATCTAATTCGCCACGGAGTTGTAACAGCTTCTTCATCGCCTCCATGACCTCCATCTCCTTGCGCGTCTCCTCCGCCATCTTCTTCATTCTGTCCATGACGCGTGATTTCTCGACGCGAGCCTTCATCAGCTGTTCCATGGCCGCATTACGTACCTTGATAGCAGCCGGGTGCTCGATGCGGAGCTTTGCCAACTCCTCCTTCTGTTCCATGACGAGGGTCTGCAGCATCTTCATCGAGGAACTACTATTATCATGCAGCTTCTTCCAGCCGGTGTTCTTCTCCTTCAACAGGTAGATCTCATGGCAGAGCTTCGCCTTGTCCTCCTGAAGTCGCAGGATTTCGCAGGTCACCTTCTTCTCCGAGGCAATGCTCTTCTTAAGCAGCATCACCAAGCCGGTGGTCAACTCCCACTGCTTATTGAGCTCAACGAGCATGTCATCAAGGCTCTCCTTCAGCAGCTCCACCAAGCCTTGGATGAACTCCTTCTGCTTATTGAAGTGCTTATTGAGCTGATCGGGCATGCCGTCAAGGGATAACGACTCCAGCGCCGCCGGCTCGGCATGTTCACCTTCGCGGCTAGGGTGCTCCTGGGAGCCATCGCCTGCCCGTGAGAGATCTTTCGAGGTCTCTGCGTGGCAGCGAGCCCTCTCTTTTTTTCTGCAGCCTTGGTTGCCGATCCCTTGTTACGAGTAGTTCTCGACCTAAAGCTCTGCTCACAGGCCATGGCAAGGATGGACGAAGAATAAGAACTTATGAGGAGGAAAGTTAGAGTAATTTTTGGTTAGTAGTTCCCCTTTTTATAACCTAAGTACTATCACAAGTACTAATACCTGCATAGTGGGAACACGTTCAGGTTTGGTACGTACTAGTAGGTGTGAGCAGGCTTTCGAATGTGATGGGAACAAGGTAAAGATTAATTGATGGTTTTGGTTTCGAGGCCCGAAATGGCTCCCGATGAGTTTAGCGGCACATAAATTTCAAGTAGACTACACTGCTCAAATGCGTAAATATTATGTTACTGTCAAAAATTGGCACAAAATATGAAGGAGACCAATGGAAGTACTACTAGCAACCCATGATTTAACTACTCGCATGCGCGTAGTGGAGTAATAATGTCTTTCTTCCGCCCTCAAGTCCACTCAATTTGCATGCGATGTATTAATTGACCATCAATGAAGTGAACGACTTTACACGCGTCAAATTATCACATGGGGTGGATCTTGGTACAAAATTGAGTCCGCCCAGATACCCGCGAGTGCGTGCGAGGGAATGAGTGCGTGCATGCACAACTTCGCTTCGTGCATGTACCGCCAGTACGGCTCAGGGGGGACGAGTACATTCTTCTGGAACCAGCAGCACATCACTGTGATCAATCCACGCAAGGAGGTCGCGACAACGCCTCCACATGTGCCACGTGGCTTCATGAACTGTAAGAGAGACACTGTGTAGCGTGCCATTGGAATTCTAATTTACGTGTTTTGCACATACTCGAAGTACTAATATGGTACACGTGCATTGCACACATCAGATTTTGCAACCAAATTATGAATAAATACCAAACTATAGCATGTAAGCTCTGAGTCATATATGCCTGATGTAGACCTTGGTTTAATTCTTATAGTTCATCTCATTCAAAATCAATTAGTTTTTATAAAAAAAGCTAGGGCCTCTTGGATTCGTAGGATTTCCAAAAGGCGGGAATAGGAAAAACATGGGATTATAGTGGAATGTCGTCTTGAATCCTACAGGATTGTACGAGTGTTTGATTGTGCATAGAAAAAACGCAGAATTCTTTCAAAGAGGTTTGAATGGATGCGATGTTTCCTATGAAATGTAGTGCAAATGAATCATATGGAAAAATTCCTATGGTTTACAATCCTACGAATCAAACAACCAAGATAAGAAAAATTCCTAATTATTAGAATCCTCCAAAATTCCTTTGAGAATCCTTTGAATCAAAGAAGCCCTTAATCTATTTTATGATTCATGGAATTGTGCGTTGTAAAGCATAAAGTAAAAACAAATAATGGCAATTCAACTAGAAAAAAAGTTTGGGCAGTTATGAGACGGAAGATTCTAGAACAAAAGAGAACCACTGTTGTTTTGAGGTTTGTGCATTATGCTTAAGTTCAACCATAGAGTCTTCTAGATTGTACATGTGGCAAAATCCGGTGGGGGGCTAGAAGATGGTGCGAGGGGCCGAGTGGAGGGAGACTATGAAGGAATGCACAAGTGCGAGATCGATATTTAGAGAGAGGGGGCGAGAACGTGCGCTGTTGTGCACGGTGGCGGAGCCATGAAAAATAAATGAGCTAGGGGGCCAAGCATTGCTAATCCTTTATGAGGAGGGTCAATTCATGAACTTAAACAATTTTTAGCAGCAATTGTCTAATGATCACATTCATATTAGCCTCGATATATAGTGATGTTGGGGGGGGGGGGCAGGGCCCTTACTGCCCTCTGTCTTCGCCATTGCGCGCACGCCTGAGAGATGAAGCGGAAGGCATGGATGATGAGAGGGGGACGTTGGATATATAATTAATGTGGGTGTATTAGCTATATATGTTAATCCTATATAGAGAGGTATAGATTGATCGATCTAGACGTGGGAAAGAGGGTGAGACCTCACTGGATATATCGATTGATCGGTTTGTGTGGAAAACTATGAAAGACCGAGCTATATACACACATACATAGAGGAACATTGATCGTTGCGCATGCATGAGTGAGATATAAAGAATGCCCGATATGATGGAGAGGGGGATGTGTGTGGGTGTGTGCCTTCATGGGAGACCGACCTGAAGAAAAAGATTGCATGTGTGTGATGGATAATGCCGACTGGTAGTGTGTGTGCATGCATGCACGAGAGAAAGTTAGTGGTACAATTATAAAGAGAAGACGACTGTGTGGGTGTAAAAGACTAGGTGAGGTCATAATCAATATAAAGTTGAATTCAAATATTTGAATAAGAGATCCTGATGTTTGAAACCCGTGCATGCATGAATATAACGGAGATCTGCACGGTGTGGTTTGGAAACGAGCATGTTGTATTGTATACACATTGAACAAGGTCAGACTGATTTGAATTTGAGATACCGATGGCAGACATCATTTGGACACGTCGCATCCGTGCATGGACACACTATTCTAGTTGGAGATGATGGGTGCCTTTCGCATCACATATCTATATCTATACCCCTATATATATATATATATATATATTACCCCAATTCTAGTTGGAGATGATGGGTACGACCCGAAGTTGGTTTCCTTTTTCCTAAAATAATTCCAACATGCAGAAAAGGAAAGAAAAGAAATACTAAATGGACTCCAAAAATCCCGAAATAAATTTTCCCCATCCTCTAAAAATAAGCCGGACAAGATGAACATTTACTTGGGCCTAAAATGCAATTTGAAAAACGTGCATTTTTCCTAATTCAAATAAAATAGAAATAAAAATCTAAAATAAAATCTTATTTGATTTTAATATTAAATCTCCAATATTTCTTTATTTTGGGAAAGTCATTTTATTCCCTCTCTCTTATTTTTATAGTTGAAATATATGAAGATAAAATAACTAAAATCAAATGATCCTCTTTTAAAAATTTGAGAAAATTCAAATATGAAAATAACGAAATCCCCAACTCTCTTCGTGGGTCCTTGAGTTGCGTACAATTTCTAGGATAAAGCCAAAATGCAATAAAATATGATATCCAATGATGATCTAATGTATAACATTCGAAATTGAAAATTTGGGATGTTACAAACCTACCCCCTTTAAGGTGAATCTCGCCCTCGAGATTTGGGGTAAAACAAGGCTTCTACTGAGCTCCAGAATTGTACTTCCCTTGTCCATACTTCCTCTTGCGGTTGTCAATCTGCTGCTGCTTCCCTTCAATCATGAGAGCTCTATCTACCAACTCCTGGTAGTTGTTGAAGGTTTCCACCATCAACTGCATGCTTAGCTCATCATTCAGTCCTTTCAGAAACTTCTCCTGCTTAGGTGCATCCGTAGCAACGTCATCTGGTGCATAACGTGCTAGCTTACTAAAGTCATCCACATACTGGCCAACAGTACGTCCTCCTTGGCGCAAGTTGTGAAACTCACGCTTCTTCCTGTCCATAGCTCCTACTGAAACATGAGAAGTACAGAAAGCCTACTGAAACTGGTCCCATGTGACAGTGTCGATGGGTAAGTGGCTGTGAAATTCTCCCACCATGATGCTGCGGGTCCATCAAGCTGATGTGCGGAAAAACGCACTTTCTCCGCATCTGTGCATCCTGCAGTGGTCAACTCTCTTTCCCATCTTGCGGAGCCAATCATCTGCAACTATCGGCTCGGTGCTACTGGAGAACACCGGCGGATTCAGCCTCAAGAATCGGGCTAAGTGGTCAACAGGTGGTGGCGGTGGTGGGTTGTAGTTGTTTTTGTTGTTTTGTTGTTTTTGTTGTTGTTGTTGTTGTTGTTGTTGTTGTTGTTGTTGTTGTTCCCCTGATTCTGGTTCTGGACTAGTATCCGCATCAATACATTCTGCTGCTGGATCAACTGAGTGAGCTTCGGTGGGAAAGCAAATCCATTGTCACGTCTCGGGGGCATCTGAGGGTTTAGAAAAGATGAGAATACAGAATATAATGAGGTCTAGAGAGAAAAACACTACCCATATGCACATGAGACAAACACAATCATATCACTTCAATCAATTCAAACAAGGGCATACAACGGTCTAGCTATCGTTACAAAAGTGCTCGGACTATACTATATACATGGGGGAATACTACTACTGTTATGGTGGTTGACTAGAAAAATTGATCGGTCGAGGACTGGATGATATCTGCTCCAGCTTCATCAACATAGTCATCATCGCTATCATCTGGGTCCGAGTCGGTGTCGTTGATGATGATGTAGTTCTCCGGGCAAGTGCAATCGTCATCTTCTCCTCCAGTCATGAGGAATCCCATGAAGAATTTTAGCTTCTTCTTCAGATCATCATTCTTCTCCACGAGTGTCGTTATTTCCTCCTCATATCCATCACGTGTAGACTTGAGTTCTTCTTCCAGTTCCGTGATCCTGGTCATAGCCTTCTTCAGATCTATCGTGCCTGCGCACATCTGGTTCTCCTGGCATCGAATGTGCTGGTTTAACTCCTGGATGAAGGCTGCAATTGATCTATCCCTCCTGGTGCTGATCATCCCCCATTGCTCATCTCGGCGCCCACAAATCAGGTAGATAGTATCCTTGAGATCTTTGTCATAAACTTCTCCAATGCGTCCCATGATGATGTGGGTTGCCATGCTCTTTCCTAGACTCCAGGTTGGTGCATCAAAGGAAAACTCTATGGGCTCAATGACTGGCATGAACGTCCTTCCTGGAACTTGAACTTGAATCATTGAATGCTCCTCTTCTATTAAAGAGGCGATGTAGGTCCCGGTGTAGCTTGGTAGTCCGATGTTCAGGTATCTAGTGACTTCCTTCAAGTGGCGTCCAAAAGGTGTATCTTCATCCAGTTGCGCGAACTTGTTCCTTGCAGCCGCCATCCTAAAGAGTAGAAAAGGAGAGGAGTCAGAAATGAGAAGAGAGTAGTGATCTAGGGCTTTAGCTTAGTGGTCGTGTCCTATAGTCAGCGTGTGCTCTGATACCATCTTGTAGCGACCAGACCTCAAACAGTCTGATCTCTGTGCATCAGTGTCATCCCAAGATTAGTAATGCTGACACGCACAGTACTTGAAGGATTTATAACAGAGTAGCAATCACACACTTATTACATCGAATGTCTCAAGAGAGAACTTACTATAATAAATATGGCTTAAGGCCATCTAATAACGATAACAGCGGAAGGCTTGGAAGATAAAGTGAGTCCATGAACTCCAACGGCATCACTGAGTGAAAGATCACGACCTAAGGCACCTTACTCCTCGTCTGAAAAGTCTGCAACATGAACGTTGCAGCCCGAAAACGGGTCAGCACATGGAATATGCTGGCAATGTAACACATAGAGAGTAATGAACAGAATAATGCTACCACTACATGCATATATGGTTGGTGGAAAGCTCTATGGTTACAGTTTTGCATAAAGCCAATTTTTTCCCGACAACACAGGAATATAATTTATTAAACTATCATGGTGGCAGTTAAACATTGAGAAGGTTCACCCAACTCAATCCCAATTAAGCATCATCATTAAACATAAACAGAATTTATTCAAGTAACATGATGAGATTCACATGATAATCCAAGTACTAGATACTCAAAACGTCCATAACCGGTGACACGGCTAACCATGATTAGCTTATACACTCTGCAGAGGTTTGTGCACTTTTCCCCGCAAGACTCGATCTCCTCCGTTGGAGTTCTCGCACTACATGGTGTTTGCGAAACGGATGATCGAGACATAGTCTTTTAGAAGCGTTTGCACCTTACGATGGGTACATAGTTACACCTACTTTCCCCTACATCTGCTAGTCTACCACTGTAAGAGTTCACACGACTTAATCAACTATGCTAGATCATGATCACTTTGAGCCTGGGTGGTGGTCCATAGGAGAATCACACGGTACCCCGGGATTTCCAAAAATACAGACAACACTGGGTTCCCCAGGTGCCTCAATCCACCCAGATGTGTATTAAAGTTGCCACCTTAAGTTAAGCACCAATTAACAATCTCACATCTGTCATGGATACACTCACCCAATCCACGTCTACTAGCATAGCATAGCAATATAAGCAAACATAGAAGTAACTCCCAAAGGTTTGATAATAAACAAGACAATAGGTACTACCTCATCTACTTCCCAAAACCCACATATTAATCAAATCCTAACCATGCAATTGTTTGAGGATTGATCTAATGCAATAAAACTGGGTAGTAAAGAGGTATGATCAAAGTGTTACTTGCCTTGCTGATGATCCGTGAAACCTAGAGACACGTAGTAGCAAGCTGCGCACTCTGGGTACTCTATCGCAAACAAATAAACATACAATAAGCACTCATATAATGCACATGTAAAACTCAAATAAGAGATCTAACCAGAAAGTACAACTTAAGAACTCTGGTTTGCAAAAAGAATCAAACCAAACGAAGCAACGAAACTCAAACGGCGAACGAAAAAAGCTTCGTTAACTAATCTGGACCTAAGTCAAGTTTTACAGTAGAAAAAACTTGTTTAAGTTGGTTAAACGGAAAGGGGGTTTCGAGACAAAACTCTAGGCGGGACGGGCGGCGGCTCCGGCGGCGGGACGGGCGGCGGGGTCGGCGGCGGCTCCAACGGCGACGTGGGGCGACGGCAATGGCGGCGGCGGCGGCTGGCTAGGTTTAGGGTTTCAGGGCAGGGCAGCTGGGTGGGCTGGGGCGCCGGGGGTGGCGGCTTGTAAGGGTCGGCCCGAGGAGTCCCGCTCGGGTATGGCCCGAAGTCGGTTTCCTTTTTTTAAATAATTCCGACATGCAAAAAAAGAAAGAAAAGAAATACTAAACGGACTCCAAAAATCCTGAAATAAATTTTCCCCGTCCTCTAAAAATAAGTCAGACAAGATGACCATTTATTTGGGCCTAAAATGCAATTTGAAAAACACGCAATTTTCCTAATTCAAATAAAATAGCAATAAAACTCCGAAATAAAATCTTATTTGATTTTAATATTAAATCTCCAATATTTCTTTATTTTGGGAAAGTCCTTTTATTCCCTCTCTCTTATTTTTATAATTGAAATATACGAAGATAAAATAACTAAAATCAAATGATCCTCTTTTCAAAATTTGAGAAAACTCAAATATGAAAATAACGAAATCCCCAACTCTCCCGTGGGTCCTTGAGTTGCGTAGAATTTCTAGGATCAAGCCAAAATGCAATAAAATATGATATGCAATGATGATCTAATGTATAACATTCCAAATTGAAAATTTGGGATGTTACAGGCATATTCCTCTGACTCCTCCACTAGGGAGCTACATTGACTTAGGTCTCCCTCTAGCTCAGAATCACTGTTAGGATCATATTCTGAGCATGAATCTGTAGGTGGAGAGCGTTTGCATTGCATTTCATCCAGACTTGATTTCAGTCCCTTAATGCCAAGTTTGACAGCCATGGCATTGTTCTGCTTTATTCTTTTCATGCGCGCAAGCTCATAATCATTATGATGCTGTTCAGAATCTGAGATTCATGAAAACATAAAAAGTAGTTAGGTTATCTATGGAATGCATTGCGGATTCAACTCGAAGAGTGTCTCCCTATAAATCCCTGCATATGCAAAGTTCACCTCCCCAACCATGCTAACCAGACCACACACAGAAATACAAACCCCTTATGTCTCTATAACAGGCAGACACACCTTTCAAAACTGAAGTAGGAACATTAGAATCGTATGAAATTCGTATTTGAACAAATAAACTAAGAAATTATGAGTGGCATAATGTTTAGCTTCAAGAGTGGAGTATTGGTAGTGCGACACAAAGCAAGTAGGCAGATTGTATTCCATGTAAAAGATCGAAACCTATGTAAAAGCTGGAAATGACACTTTCTTTCTATACAATGTAGTGTACGTTGCCCACGCATGATAGAAGAGATCACATAGAGAAATACAATTCACTCATGCCTACGGTTCTAGTATTTAGAAATAGGGTGGTCCACCCTAAAAGAATATTGACAACAAATATGACAAGGCAAGCATAGATGTAGTGAATCAATCATTTACTTGCGAGCTTACTAGGACAAGTATGCAGAATTGTAACTGCAGTAAGAGACCATCCAAAATCCGAATGAAGAAGTTTGTCTAGCACTTATTGTTTGCAACTAATCAACGTGAATAATTGGATATTATATCGAATGAGTAAGAAAGACAAGTAAAATAGTCAACAAACCTGGCTTGCAGTAGTAATCTGGGTCAATGTAACTATGACCAACAATCCAAAATGACTAGTGTATGTTCCGGGGGCCGAAATTTTGAAAACCCTGTGAACTTTAGAGGTACTAAAGATTACCGAAATACATCTGAACTATTAAGTGTAGGTAGCACTGAGCACACAACAAACCCTAATGACAGTCCTGCCTAATGAGTACTGAATCAATTAGAAAATGGGTGATGAGGAGTGGTTGTTGAGTGTTGATGACGTATCTCAGGATAAATCGGGTTGGCTTGGTGGGTGCTACACGCCTGAGCCCTGAATAGAATGGGAAGGTAGGCACGACGGCGCGCCCTGGCAGCGGTGACGCTGTTGGGCGAGCGGCTTGAGGGAGTCCTGGACTAGAGGGTGTCCGAATAGCCAAAGTATCATCATCGGTCGGACTCCAAGACTATGAAGATACAAGATTGAAGACTTCGTCCCGTGTCCGGATGGGACTTTCCTTGGCGTGGAAGGCAAGCTTGGCAATACGGATATGTAGATCTCCTACCATTGTAACCGACTCTGTGTAACCCTAGCCCTCTCCGGTGTCTATATAAACCGGATGGCTTTAGTCCATAGGACGAACAACAATCATACCATAGGCTAGCTTCTAGGGTTTAGCCTCCTTGATCTCGTGGTAGATCTACTCTTGTAATACCCACATCATCAATATCAATCAAGCAGGACATAGGGTTTTACCTCCATCAAGAGGGCCCGAACCTGGGTAAAACATCGTGTCCCTTGTCTCCTGTTACCATCCGCCTAGGCGCACAGTTCGGGACCCCCTACCCGAGATCCGCCGGTTTTGACACCGACATTGGTGCTTTCATTGAGAGTTCCTCTGTGCCGTCACCGATAGGCTCGATGGCTTCTTCGATCATCAACAATGACGCAGTCCAGGGTAAGACCTTTCTCCCCGGACAGATCTTCGTATTCGGCGGCTTTGCACTGCAGGCCAATTCGCTTGGCCATCTGGAGCAGATCGAAAGCTACGCCCCTGGCCGTCAGGTCAGATTTGGAAGTTTGAACTTCACGGCTGACATCCGCGGAGACTTGATCTTTGATGGATTCGAGCCACAGTCGAGCGAACCGCACTGTCACGATGGACATGATTTAGCTCTGCAGCCGGACAGTGCCCTGGAGACTTGATCTTTGATGGATGCGAGCCACAGTCGAGCGCACCGCACTGTCATGATGGGCATGATTTAGCTCTGCAGCCGGACAGTGCCCTGGAGGCCGCAAACGAGTCCGCTCTGATCCTCAATTCGGAGCCGGCTGCGCAGATCGAGGACGGGTGGCTAGACACCGCCTCGGGGGCTGCAACCTCTACGGCGATGGAGCCGAACACTGACCTTGTCCCTCATGAAGCTCGTGACTCCGAGGTGCCAGACTCCTCGCCAGACTCTGAACCTCCCGCGCCCCCTCCAATCGAATCCGATTGGGCGCCGATCATGGAATTCACCGCTGCGGACATCTTTCAACACTCACCTTTCGGCGACATCTTGAGTTCGCTAAAGTATCTCTCGTTATCAGGAGAGCCCTGGCCGGACTGCGGTCAGGACGGTTGGGGTGCGGACGACGAAGAAATTCAAAGCCCGCCCACCACCCACTTAGCAGCCACTGTCGACGATCTAACCGACATGCTAGACTTCGACTCCGAAGACATCGACGGTATGGACGACGATGCCGGAGACGACCAAGAACCAGCGCCTACTGGGCACTGGAAAGCCACCTCATCATATGACATATACATGGTGGATATCCCAAAGGATGGGAATGGCGAAGGAACAGCGGAGGATGACCCCTCCAAAAAACAGCCCAAGCGCCAGCGTCAGCGGCGCCGCTCTAAATCCCGCCACAGCAAGAATGGAGATTCTAGCACCGAAGATAATAACACCCCAGACAGTGCCGAAGACAACCCCTCCAGCAAGATTCAACACAGGAGGATGGAGATGCCAGCCCTCATGAGAGAGCAGCAGACGAAGAGGTAGAGGATTACATGCCTCCCTCCGGAGACGAGGCAAGCCTCGACGACGATGAATTCGTCATGCCTGAGGATCCCGTCAAACAAGAGCGTTTTAAACGCAGGCTTATGGCCAGGGCAAACAGCCTCAAGAAAAAGCAGCAGCAGCTTAGAGCTGATCAAGATCTGCTAGCCGACAGATGGACTGAAGTCCTTGCGGTCGAAGAGCATGAGCTCAAACGCCCCTCCAAAAGCTACCCTAAACGCAAGTTGCTCCCCTGATTAGAGGAGGAGGCATATGAACCTGCATCACCAGCGGACAATACGGCTGACCGACCACCCCGTGGCCGTGACAGAGAGGCCTCTAGGCCCCCCACTAGAACCGTACCCCGGTATCGCTTGAAAAGCACAAGGCCACAGGGGAACACTCTGGACTTGCGAGATATATTGGAGGATAAGGCAAGACAATCAAGATCGATCTATGGATCGCGTGGGCGCCCCATGATACGTGACGACAACCGTCGCGCCGGACACAGTAAGTCCGGTCGGGCCAAACACACAGTAGACAAAGCTCTTTTGAACTTCGTCGTGATATCGCCCAATACAGAGGCGCCGCACACCCACTATGCTTCACAGATGAAGTAATGGATCATCAAATCCCCGAAGGGTTTAAACCCGTGAATATTGAATCTTATGATGGCACAACAGACCCTGCGGTTTGGATCGAAGACTATCTCCTTCATATCCACATGGCCCGCGGTGATGATCTTCACGCCATCAAATACCTCCCACTCAAGCTTAAAGGACCAGCCCGCATTGGCTTAACAGCTTGCCAGCAGAATCAATTGGGAGTTGGGAAGACCTGGAAGCCGCATTCCTCGATAACTTCCAAGGCACGTATGTGCGACCACCAGACGCTGACGACCTAAGACATATAATTCAGCAGCCAGACGAATCGGCCAGACAATTCTGGACACGGTTCCTAACTAAGAAAAATCAAATCATCGACTGTCCGGATGCGGAGGCCCTCGCGGCCTTCAAACATAACATCCGCGGCGAGTGGCTTGCCCGGCACCTAGGACAAGAAAAGCCGAAATCCATGGCAGCCCTCACATCACTTATGACCCGCTTCTGCGCGGGTGAGGACAGCTGGCTAGCCCGCAGCAACAACCTCAGCAAAAATTCTGGTAGTCCGAATATCAAGGACCGCAATGGCAGGTCGTGTCGCAACAAAAACAAACGCTGCATTAACGGCGACAATAGTGAGGATACGGCAGTCAATGCCGGATTCAGAGGCTCTAAACCCGGTCAGCGGAAAAAGCCATTCAAAAGAACTACTCCGGGTCCGTCCAATTTGGACCGAATACTCGACCGCTCGTGCCAGATACACAGCACCCCCGAAAAGCTAGCTAACCACACCAACAGGGACTGTTGGGTATTCAAGCAGACAGGCAAGTTAATTGCCGAAAACAACGACAAGGGGCTGCATTGCGATGACGAGGAAGAGACCCGACCGCCGAACAATAGAGGACAGAAGGGTTTCCCCCCGCAAGTGCGGACGGTGAACATGATATACGCAACCCACATACCCAAAAGGGAGCGGAAGCATGCACTCAGGGATGTATACGCGATGGAGCCAGTTGCCCCAAAGTTCAAGCCATGGTTCTCCTGCCCGATCACTTTTGATCGAAGGGACCACCCCACCAGCATCCGCCATGGCAGATTCGCCGCATTGGTTTTAGACCCAATCATCGATGGATTTCACCTCACCAGAGTCCTGATGGACGGCGGCAGCAGCCTGAACCTGCTTTATCAGGATGCAGTGCGCAAAATGGGCATAGACCCCTCAAGGATTAAACCTACAAACACGACCTTTAAAGGCGTCATACCAGGTGTAGAGGCCAATTGTACAGGCTCAGTTACACTGGAAGTGGTCTTCGGATCCCCGGATAACTTCCGAAGCGAGGAGTTAATCTTCGACATAGTTCCGTTCCGCAGCGGCTATCATGCTCTGCTCGAACGTACCGCATTTGCAAACTTCAACGCGGTGCCACACTACGCATACCTCAAGCTCAAGATGCCAGGCCCTCGAGGAGTCATCACGGTCAACGGAAACACTGAACGCTCTCTCCGAACGGAGGAACATACAGCGGCTCTCGCGGTAGAAGTACAGTGCAGCCTCTTAAGGCAATTCTCGAGTTCGACCGTTAAGCGGCCGGACACGGCTAAACGCACCCGGAGTAACCTACAACAAGACCACCTGACACGTTCCGAGCACGCGTAGCAATACGGCCCCAACCCCAGCCCCTGCAAAATTTCAAGACAAGTCCTTCGCATACATCATTACGCTCTAGAGATACCATGGGCATAGGGGGAGGGGCATGACCACGATAGGCCCAGAATTCGGCTTAACCACACCAGGGGCTCTCAAGTGTGTCGTTCTTTTTTTTCTCTCTTTTTATTTTTTCGCCCACAGGACACCGTTAACAGAGGCCCTGTCCGGCAGTAGACCTGCCGAACTCACGATGCAACAGCCAGGGAAGGAGAAAGGCTACGACGAATATCCAGGTGATCTCCATTACGAGCATTAATTATGTTTTATACACCATTCCGCAGCCTACCCCTGGAGGGGGCCATGTTTAATAGTCCCATCCCTTGCTTATCGCACCATTTGTATCATTCTGCATTCACAGCAGTATTTCTTGAATAAACAATGCAGCACCTTTTTTCTTATAATTGCATTTCTTTCTTATACATATATGACATTTTGCATCCGTACACTTTGGTACGGCTAAATACACCAGGGGCTTATGCTTCCCGCATCATGGTGTGATAAGTCCGAACACTTTCACAAGTGCGGCACCCCGAACTTATAGCATTATATGCATCGGCTCCGAATCATGTCTTGGGTCAATAGTTGGGTTTGCCCGGCTCCCATGTTTTGGTACCTTATGTTCCGTTATATCGGCTAAGGTAGCATTGGGAGAACCACTGCGATTGCGCCCCAGTTGAGCTGGGCGAGCGCCTCAGTGGAGAAAGCTAAAACTGACCGTCATGATGAGGCGAGAGCCGGTCGCTGTTCGAGAGGTTTTTTTGAGTCCCTAAAGACTTATGCCGCTTAGAGCGAGGAACCGGCTTTGTCCGGCCCAGGCGTGGATAGCGCCCCAAATTCCGCCTTCCAAACACTAGGGGCTTCGCGAAATTTAAAATTATAGAATTATATGGCTAAGTGAGAGTGTTCAAGCATTATAAGTCTGGTTGCCTTGTTCGTTGTGTTGAGCGCCTCCCTAGATGGACCCAAAAATGGGAACAAGAGTGCTCAAATTTATCCCGAACACCCCAGCACTCGTGGCATGGGGGCTGAAGCCGACGACTTGCCATCTCTTAGATTTGATAAACGGTCACACTGAAGGTAATATTTTAAATTAACAAGCGTTGCTTAGCGCATATGAACAAAGTTTGAATTCAGCGCACAGGATAACAAAATGCGAGTCTACTAAAATATTACATCGTTGGAGCACTCACCCGCAATAATGCGGACACCCTTCAGGACACTCTTATAATACATCTCGGGCGTGCGATACTCCTTGCCCGGCGGTGGCGCGTCTGTCACAAGCTTCTCAGCATCCATCTTGCCCCATTGCACCTTTGCGCGGGCAAGGGCCTGACGAGCACCTTCAATGCAGGCGGAGTGCTTGATGACTTCAACCCAAGGACACGCATCCACCAGCCGCCGCACCAGGCCGAAGTAGCTCCCAGGCATGGCCTCCTTAGGCCACAGCCGAACTATGAGGCCCTTCATGGCTTGTTCGGCCACCTTGTGGAGCTCGACCAGCTGCTTTAGCTGGTCGCTAAGGGGCACCAGATGTCCGGCCTCAGCATACTGAGACCAGAAGACCTTCTCCATCGAGCTCCCCTACTCGGCCCTATAGTAAGCGGCAGCATCGGACACGCTGCGGGGCAGATCTGCAAACGCTCCTGGAGAGCTCCGAATTCGGGTAAGTGATAGGTAATTCAACCTCACATGCTTACTTTGCATGAAAAATGCCTTACCCGCCGCTATTTTCTTCAACGCCTCGATTTCCTGGAGGGCCTTGTAGGCTTCGGCCTTAGCGGCTCTGGCACTCTCAAGAGCCGATGCAAGTTCAGACTCTCGAGTCTTCGAGTCACGCTCCAAACTCTCATGTTTTTCTACGAGAGCCTGGAGCTCTTGCTGTACCTCCGCCACCCGCGCCTCCTGCTTCTCTCGCTCGGTGTGCTCCGCGGCCGCATTACGTTCGGCCGCAGACACCGCCTCCTTTAGGGTTGCCACCTCGTTCGTGGCCCCAGCAATACCCATGTTATCCTTGTCATCCTTCTTGCAACCAAATCCTTTTCTGTAAGGTACAATTTTAATAAGGTGTTACTCAGCTTCCTTATCCTCGAGCTGCTTCTTGGCACGGCCGGGCTCGTTCTCGGACCGCTCGAGGCTTTGCTTCAAAGTATTGACCTCCGCAGTCAGGGCGGCAGAGGTCAGCAGCACAGCCTGCAATCCCATATTGACATATTTTTTAATGACTCCTGCGTATATCTTTTTAGATCCTCTGTCCGGCTTTTCTTTCCGAATACCGAACCGAGCATCAGGGGCTACTGTCTATGCGGTACTATTTTACATATATCAAAATTCTTACCTCAAAGCCTGTTAGAAGGCTCCTGCAGGCTTCGATCAGCCCGCTCTGGGCGAGCTGAACCTTCTGAATCACCGCACTCGTGACAGTGCGGTGTTCCTCTTCGATGGAGGCGCCGTTGAGCGCCTCCAGCAAGCTATCCGGCACCTCCGGTTGGACGGAGGCCGCCGGCGTCATGTCTTGCCCTTCTTACGAAGGGGCCGCCCGCCGGACTACGGAGCCACTACAGGTTCCGGGGCGGAGTCCGGTGCAAAGTCCGAGAGGTTGCCCTGCGGCACCTCCGGGGCCTCCTCCTCCTGGCACCCGCATCGTCATCGTTCGCATCATGGGGGGTGGAGGCGGTCGGAAGAGAATCCATATCCGACGCACCCAAGGACCCGCTCGACGAAGCGGGAATATCATCCTTGGGCGGACTACAGGGTAGTATGCAGCATTAGAAAGACACCATGTGGCGAAAAGAAAAACCATGAAGTTATTCGGGAGTCCGGATACTTACGATCTCGCCTGTGGCTTGACCCTTGGAGGCCAATCCTCGTAGTCATCACCGGCATTGGCAGAGCAATCCGGGGGAAGAGTCCTTCCCTTCTTGGACCCTTCGGCCTCCCTCGTTGGGGAGGCCTTCCTTTTCTTCCCTCCCCCTGCTGGGGGAGAGGCCTCCTTCTTCTCCTCCTCGCCTTTGTGGGAGGAGTCTGCCTCAGAGTCATCGTCCGATGACACCTGAAAACGGGAACTCTTTCGAGTGCCCGTGGCCTTCTTCTTGGCCTTCTTCTCCGGCACCACGTGGGGTGCCGGAGCCAGCAGCCCCGTTAAGCGGGCGTTCGCTGGGTCTTCTGGCAATGGGGCCGGACAGATAGTCTGTTCGGCCTTCTTCAGCCAGTCCTGTCAAAGGAGGGGGAGTTTAGATCCCGCATAGAGTCAAACTATGGAAAACAAGTGTCCCGTAAAGGGCAAAATCGCTTACCTCGCTAGCCGGATGCTGCGAGTTGAATCCGCGATCTTCGGTAGCGGATGCGTGAGCCTCGGCGCCTTTAACTACACCCTCCAGGCCTCTTCGTACGTAGTGTCGAAGAGCCCGCTCAAAGTCTGGTGTTGCGTCGGATCGAACTCCCACATATTGAAGTCCCGTTGTTGGCACGGGAGAATCCGGCGGATGAGCATGACCTGGACTACGTTGACAAGCTTGAGCTTATTGTTCACTAGCTTTTGGATGTAGGCTTGAAGTCCGGTCAGCTCCTCCGAATCGCCCCATGTCCGGCCACTCTCTTTCCAGTAGGTGAGCCGTATGGGGATGCCAGATCTGAATTCGGGGGCCGCTGCCCATTCAGGGTCATGCGGCTCGGTGATGTAGAACCACCCCGATTGCCACCCCTTAATGGTTTCCACGAAGGTGCCCTCGAGCCAAGTAACGTTGGGCATCTTGCCCACCATGGCGCCTCCGCACTCTGCTTGGCTGCCCTTTACAACCTTCGGCTTGACACTGAAGGTCTTGAGCCACAAGCCGAAGTGGGGCTGGATGCAGAGGAAGGCCTCACACACGACGATAAACGCCGAGATATTGAGGATGAAATTCGGGGCCAGATCATGGAAATCCAGGCCGTAGTAGAACATGAGCCCCCAGACAAAGGGATGGAGTGGGAAGCCTAGTCCGCGGAGGAAATGGGAAAGAAATACTACCCTCTCATGGGGCCTGGGGGTGGGGATGAGCTCCCCCTCGTCGAGGAGCCGGTGCGTGATGTCGCTAGATAGATAGCTGGCGCTGCACAACTTCTGGATGTGCCCCTCCGTAACGGAGGAGGCCATCCACTTCCCTCCCGCTCCGGACATAGTTAGAGAAGGTTGAGGTGAGATGTGCGGACTTGGGCGCTGGAGCTCGAGTTCGCGGAGATGGATAAGCAAAGGAGGAAGAAGGCGTAGGTAAAAGGGTTGGATCTTTATCCCCTTATATGGGCGGACGAAAACATGCGTCCCCACCGTCCTGATAAAACTCGCTTATCTCGCAAGCGCCGCAATCAATGGTGCGGTTGGGTTACCCACGTCCGTATTGATGGGAATCCCGGAATAAGGGGAACACGATCTCTGCTTTGACAAGACGTGCCAAGGAAACCGCTTCGCTAAACGCGCTGAGGTGGTACAATAAAAACAATTCGAGTAAAGGCTTGGTACTGGTGTGACGTCACGCCACAAAATACGTCAGCAGATTGAACTTGTGTAAATATTATTCTCTCTACGGTGGTATGTGGAATTTATTTTGCAGAGCCGGACACTAGCGTGGTGTTCACAATCTTCTATAAATTATTCGGAGAAGGAACCCGCCTTGCAATGCCGAAGACAATATGCACGCCGAACTCGTCGTCATTGAAGCCTGGTTCAGGGGCTACTGAGGGAGTCGTGGACTACGGGGTGTCCGGATAGCCGAACTATCATCATCGGCAGGACTCCAAGACTATGAAGATACAAGATTGAAGACTTCATCCTGTGTCCGGATGGGACTTTCCTTGGCGTGGAAGGCAAGCTTGGCAATATGGATATGTAGATCTCCTACCATTGTAACCGACTCTGTGTAACCCTAGCCCTCTCCGGTGTCTATATAAACCAGATGGCTTTAGTTCATAGGACGAACAACAATCATACCATAGGCTAGCTTCTAGGGTTTAGCCTCCTTGATCTCGTGGTAGATCTACTCTTGTAATTCCCACATCATCAATATCAATCAAGCAGGACGTAGGGTTTTACCTCCATCAAGAGGGCCCGAACCTGGGTAAAACATCGTGTCCCTTGTCTCTTGTTACCATCCACCTAGACGCACAGTTCGGGACCCCCTACCCGAGATCCGCCGGTTTTGACACCGACACGGCTCCTGGCCTCCTGTTAGTCCGGCGTCTCCTCCTAGAGTCATGCCGTCCGGGGACGGCAAGCCGCCAGCGAGGCAGGCGGCTGGGGGCGAGTAGAGATCGGAAGCGCGCAGCAGAACAGAGGGGAATCAGGGCCTGGGACGACCCAGAATCCCAGGGTGGGCCGACCCACCGTGGGCACCCTGTAGAGATACACACCCGAGCGGCGAACATGCATTTTTGAAACTAATTTAGGAACATTTAGCTGACCAATTAAACAACTCTATTTTAATAATATCAGATTCGTATTTTAACAACTAAGCTTGTTTAGCTTGATGGGTGGAGAAGTGTTATTATGACACGAAGCACGTATTCTGATTGTATAGTGATCATAAAAGGGGGAAACTCTAAGCATACTTTTTTTAGCAAAAGAGGGTTTCCCCTCCGATTTCTATTAAAGAAACCACCACGGAACCAACATGATCAATTAAACCCTAAGCATGATCAATTAAACCGTATTATGACTGTGCCATCGCAGATTCGAAGCTGCAAACCAGATAAATGATATTTAGCATCCGTTGTTTGCTTCGAACTAAGAACTAAATTCTAAGAGCTGAATCGAAAGTAGATTAACCAAGTTAAGATCTATTTTCTAGTTGAGATCAAAAAGTTGAGGAGATATGAAGTACTACCTCTCTTGCAGCGCTGTGTAGGCATCGGGGGTGCGATGGTTGTCGGTGGCGTTGAAGCAGATCTGCAACGGTAGACGGGTGCATCGGGGAATAAGTCCCGTTGCGGTGGAAGAGAAGGTCGTGTGAGCGGCCTCGGCAAAGAGGACGATGGCGCCGACGAAGCGAGAGGACGCGATGCAAGGCTATTGGTCCGTCGCCGTGGATGAGAAACGTTCATCTATAGCAATGGACGACGCGGTCTTGGTAGGCGCTCCGGCATGGTGGAGGACGGTGGCGATGGATGTGGTGGAGGACGGTGGCGATGGATGGGGTGGCGGACGGAGGCTGGTGTGGCAATGGGGTGTTCTAGCACGGACAATGTATGAATGGAAAATGGAGGGAGAGGAACGGGGAACCATGTTTTTGGGACGTGCCTGTCTAAAATATGGGAAAGTTACGAACGTAGCCCCCGTTTAAAATTTGGACGTCTCGTCAGTTGGGGATAGGACGATAATCTCGCATCTTGCCAATACTTGCCTAGAGCAATTTTGGGCGAGGAGAGGGTGGTTGGCGCCCATGGTTGGCACCCACGGTGTATGAACGGGGCTGACAGGTAGGGCGGTTGTGTCACGTCTGAGTGAAGTTACAAACCTGCCCCTATTGAAAATATTTGCCTACATCGATTTCAGCGGAGTCAAGTTTGTTTTGCCGCCCACCGTGTATGAATGGGGAATGGAGGGAGAAACAGAGGTCTTTCGGACGAGCTTGAATCAAATGTGTTTTGCCACCCATGTTTGACGCCCACCGTGTCGGAATGGGCTCAGAGGCGGGTCGTGTCACGTCTAATTGAAGTTACTAACCTACACCTATTTAGAGCAGTGGAAATTGGGCCAATGGATTGTCCGTGTAATGGGTAGACAGTAATTTCCATCTCCCAAACACTTGGCTTTGGGAAGCCGGCGTGGGAGTGGACATTTTGCCGCTTCTTTCGAATTTTCGAACAATAAGCATCCACGTTTACCCTGGCAACTAAATTCGAATCCATTTTGTATTCCTATATGAATCTTTATAAATCATTCTGTGTGTTTTTATATATCTTCAAAAGGACGACAAAGATGTATTCCACCGTCATATATGAATAAGGTTTACAAATGCCGATACTCAAATTCAGAAGCTAGAATTCACTTTAAGGTGAATTCGAATATTTGGAACACTTCATGTCCAACTCAAATGTCACACGCAGCATAATGTGTACTCCCATTTAGATATGTACACAAGCGATGTATCAAGATTCAAATACCGAGTCAATCAACCAAGAATTTACAGAACTAACAGACATATAAACACTTATAGAGTATATGGATCAATAATATCAACTAACATACATAACCAAGCTGTTGTACTTTTTTTGTCTACAACAGCATCCTTTTTTTAGCCGGCATCTTGGCCCTTTCCAATGCGTGCCACTTATGGTCCATCTATACTACTATTATTGTGTCAGGACCCCGATCCTAAGTCACACCGATCTAGCATGTAACACATCATATCACTTTGCGGCCTCACGCACGGTATTCCCACGGGTGCCACCTTACCTGGCCCGGGACCGTTTGCGCCTTTTGGCTCACGTATATTATAGTGTCGCTAGCATCCATATGACAAAGAACCCGGGCTGACATGGCTAGTCGTGAACCCAAAGTGGCACTAACTTACAGGGACAGGCATCCATGACCCAGCATCGAACGTGTCGGTCATCAGTGAGTGAATCCAGGCTGTAGCACTGGGCTAGCAGGACTCCGGTGAACCGGGCTGTAGCGGGCTAACAGGACTCCGGTATTCATCGCGTGACATTTCCCCGAAGGGACAGACACAGGAATGAAGAAGGACACATGCCGGCCAGCCTAAGTGTTCCGGAGCAGTAGCAAGCTACCATGGCTCAGTGGAAACACTAGGAGACATTTCCCGGTAAGAGAGGCTACTAAAGATAAACAACTAGATAGTCAGATCCCACACATACCAAGCATTTCAATAACATACACACAATATGCTCAATATGTGCAATACAGCATGGCATCACAAAATGACTCTACGACTAAGTAGTTTTTATTCAATAGGCTCCGAGGAGCGAGATATTACAATCATGGGTCTCATGACCCAACACTCAGATCATACAAGTCAAAGCACAAGCGGAAGTTATCATGTCTGAGTACAGACATCTATAAATGAAAAAGGCTAAGAAGCCTGACTATCTACCAGATCATGCCGAGGGCACAAGATCGTAGCTGAGGTAACAAGCTAAACGTCGAAGTCCACGTGGAACTACTAGTGAGACTGAAGTCTCTCTGCAAAAACATAAATTAAGCAACGTGAGTACAAATGTACCCAGCAAAACTTACATCAGATCTAACTACATATGCATCATTATCAACAAAGGGGGTGGTGGAGTTTAACTGCAGCAAGCCAGCTTTGACTCGGTGGCTATCCTGAACTACGACTGCAAATAACTCTTTTGAGGTGGCGCACACGAGTCCACATATTCACCATATCAATACACCACTATGAATCCGCTCCCGTCTCCCTACGAGAACGCCATCCATAGCACTCACGCTTATCTTGCATATTTTAGAGTATCCACTTCCACTTGTCTATGAACTATGCAAGGGGTCCAAGTTTCCATATCCGAGGAATCCGGCTATTCGAATAGATAATGATAACCCTGTAGGGGTGTACTTCTTCACACACGCTCCCGCCACTTACCGCCCTGTACACGTCATGTACCTCGGCAACCTTCAAGCGGAAGCCGGGCGAGGGAGTCGGCCACGACCTGACTAACCGAACAAGTCTTTAGTCCAGGTTTATCGCCTATTCGGGTTCCATCCGCAAGGAGATCCGGCCGGGGTGTCGCTTACGGCCCCAAACGATGTGTGCAGGGTTCCCAAGCCCACTAACCGGGTGCCACTTGGTACACCGGGCCACTGTGCCTAGTCTGTCCCAAGCCCACCTGTACCGGGTGCCACTTGGTAGACTACTAACACTACCTACAAACACCAGAAACTAGTCGCAACTCCTGGACAGAGATCATGTTGATTAATAAGTCGAGAGGGGTCGAGTTACCGGAACCCAATGTGTGGTAGTAACTGGTCATGGATCACAAACGCAGAACTCAGTTCCTGAGGATGGCTGCAATGAGACAACCCACCATGTACTCCTACATGGCCTCTCACCGCTACCTTTACCAAATCGTGTTCACACACTTAGTTCACCCATAGTAGGACATGTTCACACGCCTCTGATTCATCCCCGATGAATCAGACCTGACTCAACTCTAAGCAGTAGCAGGCATGACAAACAAGCATGAATGAGTAGGCACATCAGGGCTCAAACAACTCCTACTCATGCTAGTGGGTTTCATCTATTTACTGTGGCAATGACAGGTCATGCAAAGGATAAAGGGTTCAGCTACCGCAGCAAGTAACAAATATGTCGTTGTTGTCCTAATGCAGTAAAAGAGAGCAGGAGCGAGAGAGTGGGATTTTATCGGAATGAACAAGGGGGTTTTGCTTGCCTGGCACTTCTGAAGATAATATAGCTCTTCATCGGTGTCATCGATCACATCGTCGGTATCACGTCTATCAAAAGGGGGGCAATCACCGGCAACTGAGGAAAAACACAATCAAATGCAATGCACAATATGATGCGTGAATGTGACATGGCAATATGCTGTGTTTTGTGCTAATGCAACTAGAACCAGTTTAAATGAAGTTGGTTTGAATCCAAGATTCAAACTCAAACTCCATATGTGGATATTTAAATGCCATTAATATGATTTGTGCTAAACAACATCTATAAGTTGTTCTAACATGCATGAAAATGGTACAGATGGATTCCTTGAATTTTTCTGATAATTTTTCATATATAAGTTATTTAATTTGGAGTTACGGTTGAATTTCTATGAATTTTAGAAGTTTATACAATTTTCTGGAATTTTCTGAATAAAAATAAATCCAGAAACATTACTGCGTCAGCCTGACATCATTATGACGTCAGCAGGTCAACTGATTCGCCTAGAGTCAAACCTTGTGGGGGCCACACGTCAGTGACACAGGGCAGGTTTGGGTGTTTGACAGGTGGGGCCGGTCAACGCTGACTTGTCCAAAGTCAATGCTGACACATGGGGCCCGCAAGATTAGCACTAATTTAAGCAGGATAATTAGATTAACCTAATTAGGCTCGAGGACCCACATGTCAGTGGCTCAAGGGGGTGATTAGCACGGCCATTAGCAGCTAATGACGTCGCCATGTCAGATACGCCGGCGATGAGTCGCCGGTGACCACAGTAAACGGCGGCGAGCTTCGGAAATCGTCGTTCGGCGGCGGTTTGGTGCGCGACTAGGCTCTATGGAGAGCTTGGAGTGCTCCGCGTCCAGCGGTGCGGGTGGTTGAGCGGGCGGTGGCTAGGAACGACGACCACGGAGGCTTTGGCGGCGGCCGGAGCTCGGGCCAGCACAGCACGGTGGCTGCAGCGCGTTAGCCAGAGAGCAGAGGAGCGCGTCGGGACCTTGGGGACCTGGAGAGAACGCGGGAGCTACTGGAGCGAGCGGAAGAGCTCCGGGATGCGAGGTTCGCTGGCAATGGCGATGGCCGGAGCTCGGTGCTTGCGGGGATGGCGGCTACGGCACGGGAACGAGCAGAAAAGGAGGGGGGAAACGAAGAAGATCTTACGGCGGTCCTGGAGATCAGCACGGGAGGCTCGGGGACGGCCTGGCTGCAGCGAATCGACGACGGAGAGGTCCGGCGACCGGCGGTGAAGAAGATGGCGATTGCGTTGCTTCGGTGCCTCTGGGCTCGCGAGATTCGCCGGAGAGGAGCCGCTCGAGGTAGCAGAGGCGATGGACGACTCGAGGAGACGAGGCGTGCGCGGTGGCTACAGATACGGTTGACGGCAGCGAGAGGCGTGCTCGGGGCTGCGAGAGAGAGCGGCAGGGGAGAGAGGAGCCGACAGGGAGGGAGTGAGAGGGGGTCGGGGTGTCGTGGCGTCGCGGAAGGCGACCAGGGCGACGAGGGGGTAGCCAGGCAGGCAAGGAGGAGCTGGCGCGGCTCGCCTGCGCGCCGGGCACGCAGCTGCTTCGGGGCGAGGGGAGGAAGAGGACGGAGGGGCTGCAGTGGTGGGCTGAGCCGATTCTGCTGGGCCACCAGGTGGGTGGGCCTCAGGTAAGCGTCGGGTAAGTTTTCTCTGCTCTGTCTTTTACTTATTGTTTTCTATTTTTTTCTGCAGCTTTGTGGCTTTATTAAAAATACTAAATCAATCCCAAAAATCATGCAACTGCTCATGACCACTGTTAGAAATATATCCTACAGTAAACATTTCAGTTTGGGATTATTTGAGCATTTAAAATATTTTATAGTATTTAAATGCCCAAATGCAAATAAGTAATGATTTAAATTCAAAGTCCCAAAAATGAATCCTTTTAAAATGTTCATTATTTTTGGTTTGGATCAAAACCCTTGCCAAAAATATTAAACATCTAAGGAGAGCATTTTGGAGCAATGAATGAGATTTTAGGGTTTTTGCCCTTCTTTTATTTAGGGTTTTGAGGCTTCCAATTTCCCTCAGTTCAAATTTCAGAATTTAAACATGATGCGCACATGAAGCTAGCCTAGAGCATTACCAGAAGCTAGGGATGTGACAACTCACCCCCACTAAACAAGAATCTCGTCTCGAGATTCAAGCGTAGGGTAGGATGAAGGGGAAACGCAAACTAGTACAATCTTCACGATCCAGGTTGCACTTCAAATGAACGTTGATTTGAACACCATCTTTGTCTTGTCGTCTTGCTCTGAGAACTCCAGCTAATCATGACAAGAAGAGGAAAGGAAAACTCTAGAAGGATCGATCTTCTCGAAGGTCGAACAACTCAGGATTAACTCCCGGAATGTGACATAGCAACATCTCTCGAGCTGAGAGACGAAGCATACCTCTAGAGGGATGGAGTGGAGCAGGTGACGAGGTTCACTAGGTAGACAACAATTCCAGACTTAAGAATGTGGTGATCGGTTGTCAACGTAGAGAGGAGTTGAATTGCCATGATACCACGACGAAACATCCTGGAGGAGGGTGATTCGTAGATTATTATCTTAAGTGGCAAAAAGAATTACCTTTGATATAGAGATCATTGAGACTCTCTATATCAGCCTAAGGCAAATCACAGCAATCGATTGGCGGGGGTCGGTAGAATGGCATACTAGGACTTGGATGATGTGGATTACCTTGTTGAAGACAACATAATGGATGAATTTCCTTATCACCGGAGATGGAAGAGACCCGTGGTAGAATGGCACATTGATGGTGCAAGCTGGGAACAAACTGCAAATGCTGGGAATGATTCTGGTAACTAGGAAAGAACCCAACAATAGAGAGTGAATTCACTGTTTGAAAAGATCATAGCATTGCCGAGGAAACTGAGAGCAAACCCAGTTAGTGCCGATGATAACACCTAGCGCTTGTGCGTGCTCTCAAGAACTTGAGCATTTCCATATTCATCAAGGTTTTACCAACATCAGTGTCAAGGATCCTGGCAACACAACATACCACCATGATGAACAACGATGGACGATGCAGATGCATAGGAAGATAACATCAACTCAGATTTCACCCTAGCGAGGCCAAGGAAACAAAATCTGGATGATCGACCGAGAGACATTTAGCACTCCGCTTCTAATGTTCTCCTTGACGTGCTAGTGTAACCCATTCATAGATATGGTTTGATAACTAGAACATCAAGTAAAGGTCGGACTTCGGGAGCAATAGAATCCATAAGGAACAGTTACGGAGGTAAATCCTACGAAATCCTTATGGGGAGGTGGCCAACTTCCTCAAACAAGATACTACAATAATAGGTCTTCCGGCTGGGTGTGTTGGCCACGACATCCACTTTACCGGTTATCGAGGGACCAATATTATAGTTCTTGGGAAATGTTCCAACCATCATATCTGCCTGAGACTCAGATCTGGTTGGTGTCAGGATATTCTAGACTCATCGAGTCTAGGAAGAAAAATGAAAGTTTGCAACACAAATCGACGAGATGACGTTGCGAGATTCTCGGGAAATGAACTATGATAGCAAGCTCCAAAACATGAGCTGGTTCTGCTACAAACATGTGAACACGTTGTTCCAGACAAGCATGCCCACATGGTAGTCTTATGATAAAACACTACCGAGTTCTGGTTGGGAGCCATCATCGAGGATATCGAAGTCTTTACGCAAGTCCATGGATTAGATCCCAAGCATAGACTTCTTTTCCTTGAACAAGTCAATCAGTGGCTTGGTGTGCTAGGATATACATATGGAATGAAGATGATCAGTCTAATAGACCACAGAATTCTTCGCACGTGCATGACCGACTTGGGACGATTCCAAAGGAGGTAAAACATGCTTTCTCGAATTCACGGCAGCAACTTGCATCAAATGCACATGAGTTAGAGGAAGTCACTTCTTTTCATCCAAACAAATGCTTCACGAACGGGGCATGAAGAAAATGCCTATATAAGTTTCCAACACTAGGTTGATGTTCAACATGAATCATGGGGGAGACAAAATGCTGCTGATGGGCTCAACAACAACTCATAGGAATTTCCAT
This sequence comes from Triticum dicoccoides, assembly GCF_002162155.2. Classification (NCBI taxonomy): domain Eukaryota; kingdom Viridiplantae; phylum Streptophyta; class Magnoliopsida; order Poales; family Poaceae; genus Triticum; species Triticum dicoccoides. Next base: position 373,434,689 of record NC_041385.1, read on the forward strand.
ATCACTGGACTTCCACCATCATGTGAACACGGTGATAGTATTGGTCAAACCAAAAGATGTAATGGTATATGCTCGAGGGATCAACCACGAGTAAGACAACATTACGAGCATCGTTGGTACTGATTTGATTGACGATAGCCCACACTCAAATCAAAGGATTGATAAGACAATAGGTCCAGCAACTGATCACAGGGACCAATCGATGAATATATCATCTTTCTTCAACACACACTACACAAGAATATCCCTTTGGAACGAACTAAGTTAGGCAAGCTTTTATCTTCCAACTCTCCAGGTTGTTGTTTAGCTTGACCAACTAGCTCAAGGGTATCCCACACAGATTCTTGGAGAAGGGGTGGTTTACAGGAGACCATCTTGATCACGAGATCAACATAGCGGTCAGGCGACAACCTGGTGATACTCCCAAGAAGATAATCGAAAAATCACGAACCACCGATATGTTACTAAGCTCGAGAACAATCTTGATTTACAGGGCAAGATGATATGATAAATGGAGCGAGGATTTGGAATAATCCTAACTCATCGATCGAGGAGTGAACCAGGAGAATGGACTAGGTAGCACGATCAACCTTAGGGCGATGATTCAAAAATCAACATGCTAAGAATGGGGTTTATTGTCCATTAACTACCAAGCAACAAGGTTGCTAGGAGTATTGAATTCACACATCACGATTCACTTGTCGGCATTCGGGTTGCGACAACACGGAACCGAGGGGTGAATAATGATGGCGAGAAATATCACTACATCAAGAATTCACAAGAGCCGGTGCAATCCTCATGAAAATCCTGACATAAAGACGGTAATACTTCAGGGTAGAACAGAATCAAAAGCTGGGCTGGCATTTTGATCTGCGGAGCATGACTACCTTGACCCAATCCTAGATATGGATGAGGTACTGGAGTTCATTTCTCCTAGTCATTCTGGAATAGAATGGCTTGATGGACCACAAGAGTAATAGGTATCGATGAACGTTTGCACGCATACTCTTGACTATCAATTGATAGACGAGGGTCAGAATACAACTAATGGAGGAACAACTCGAGGAACATATAACTTTCTGAGTTGTGGATGCATAGATTAGTATGTCGAGCGAAGTTCAACATAATTCTTCCGGATAACCCATGCAGAAAGGTAGAACTGGCAGAGCCACAATATATAATGGAGAACTCATCAAGAGCACTCTGGTTGTGATTGTTCAGTTCAACGAGGAACTTCTGCCATAAGTAGTTCATGGTATTTGGAAGAAGAAGATACCACGGACTTCAAGGACTATCGCAAAGGTTACTAATAACCTAAGGGAGCTAGCAATTACTATCAACATGAAGTAAGTAGGGTGAATCTCGGGTTCAAAACCAAGAAGTGAAATGCCTACTAACTAAGTGGCATCACGGGATGCTTACAAGAATGATGGCCAGAATCATCACACTAGGACACAAACATGGCTAGACTACTAGATGATCACCTGAGACACCTAGGGTCTTAATAATATCTCCAACATATATGTCAAGGCAACAGAGTACCTCAACTCACCGATTAGTGTGGTTAATCTGGCCCAAAGGAACATCGAAATGGGAGGAAGGAATTTGCAAATGCATCCGACTATTTAGAAACCTGGGATGACTCGGATAGCATAACGGCTGTAAATGCTCAAAAGATTGGAGACATGCTACAAAAATGGTGGCATAGCCACTCAGAAGCAGAATATCAAGGTTCCGAGATCAACAGTTAACATACAGAAGTCGTAGGAACTGAACTGAGACTTAAATCCAACAATCTATAAGTCTACTGATTAGTAACACGTGATCCTGATAGAAAGATGAGATAGCCTAGTTCCTTAATCCCCGTCGGAAAGATAAGATGACTCAGATCAGAAGGGCATAAGGTATAAGGAGTAAAAAGAGCCTTACGTTCCATCCCACAATCAATTCCCTTATATAACTAAAGCATTTCTAGACTCAACTTCGACCAGTTTGGCTTGGTAATCCTACAGGCAGTCAAGCTCTATACCAACACTATCAGGACCCCGATCCTAAGTCACACCGATCTAGCATGTAACACATCATATCACTTTGCGGCCTCACGCACGGTATTCCCACGGGTGCCACCTTACCTGGCCCGGGACCGTTTGCGCCTTTTGGCTCACGTATATGATAGTGTCGCTAGCATCCATATGACAAAGAACCCGGGCTGACATGGCTAGTCGTGAACCCAAAGTGGCACTAACTTACAGGGACAGGCATCCATGACCCAGCATCGAACGTGTCGGTCATCAGCGAGTGAATCCAGGCTGTAGCACTAGGCTAGCAGGACTCCGGTGAACCGGGCTGTAGCGGGCTAACAGGACTCCGGTATTCATCGCGTGACATTTCCCCGAAGGGACAGACACAGGAACGAAGAAGGACACATGCCGGCCAGCCTAAGTGTTCCGGAACAGTAGCAAGCTACCATGGCTCGGTGGAAACACTAGGAGACATTTCCCGGTAAGAGAGGCTACTAAAGATAAACAACTAGATAGTCAGATCCCACACATACCAAGCATTTCAATAACATACACACAATATGCTCGATATGTGCAATACAGCATGGCATCACAAAATGACTCTACGACTCAGTAGTTTTTATTCAATAGGCTCCGAGGAGCGAGATATTACAATCATGGGTCTCATGACCCAACACTCAGAGCATACAAGTCAAAGCACAAGTGGAAGTTATCATGTCTGAGTACAGACATCTATAAATGAAAAAGGCTAAGAAGCCTGACTATCTACCAAATCATGCCGAGGGCACAAGATCGTAGCTGAGGTAACAAGCTAAACGTCGAAGTCCACATGGAACTACTAGTGAGACTGAAGTCTCTCTGCAAAAACATAAATTAAGCAACGTGAGTACAAATGTACCCAGCAAGACTTACATCAGATCTAACTACATATGCATCATTATCAACAAAGGGGTGGTGGAGTTTAACTGCAGCAAGCCAGCTTTGACTCGGTGGCTATCCTGAACTACGATTGCAAATAACTCTTTTGAGGTGGCACACACGAGTCCACATATTCACCATATCAATACACCACTATGGATCCGCTCCCGTCTCCCTACGAGAACGCCATCCATAGCACTCACGCTTATCTTGCGTATTTTAGAGTATCCACTTCCACTTGACTATGAACTATGCAAGGGGTCCAAGTTTCCATATCCGAGGAATCCGGCTATTCGAATAGATAATGATAACCCTGCAGGGGTGTACTTCTTCACACACGCTCCCACCACTTACCGCCCTGTACACGTCATGTACCTCGGCAACCTTCAAGCGGAAGCCGGGCGAGGGAGTCGGCCACGACCTGACTAACCGAACAAGTCTCTAGTCCAGGTTTATTGCCTATTCGGGTTCCATCCGCAAGGAGATCCGGCCGGGGTGTCGCTTACGGCCCCAAACGATGTGTGCAGGGTTCCCAAGCCCACCAACCGGGTGCCACTTGGTACACCGGGCCACTGTGCCTAGTCTGTCCCAAGCCCACCTGTACCGGGTGCCACTTGGTAGACTACTAACACTACCTACACACACCAGAAACTAGTCGCAACTCCTGGACAGAGATCATGTTGATTAATAAGTCGAGAGGGGTCGAGTTACCGGAACCCAATGTGTGGTAGTAACTGGTCATGGATCACAAACACAGAACTCAGTTCCTGAGGACAGCTGCAATGAGACAACCCACCATGTACTCCTACATGGCCTCTCACCGCTACCTTTACCAAATCGTGTTCACACACTTAGTTCACCCATAGTAGGACATGTTCACACGCCTCTGATTCATCCCCGATGAATCAGACCTGACTCAACTCTAAGCAGTAGCAGGCATGACAAACAAGCATGAATGAGTAGGCACATCAGGGCTCAAACAACTCCTACTCATGCTAGTGGGTTTCATCTATTTACTGTGGCAATGACAGGTCATGCAAAGGATAAAGGGTTCAGCTACCGCAGCAAGTAACAAATATGTCGTTGTTGTCCTAATGCAGTAAAAGAGAGCAGGAGCGAGAGAGTGGGATTTTATCGAAATGAACAAGGGGGTTTTGCTTGCCTGGCACTTCTGAAGATAATATAGCTCTTCATCGCTGTCATCGATCACATCGTCGGTATCACGTCTATCGAAAGGGGGGCAATCACCGGCAACTGAGGAAAAACACAATCAAATGCAATGCACAATATGATGCATGAATGTGACATGGCAATATGCTGTGTTTTGTGCTAATGCAACTAGAACCAGTTTAAATGAAGTTGGTTTGAATCCAAGATTCAAACTCAAACTCCATATGTGGATATTTAAATGCCATTAATATGATTTGTGCTAAACAACATCTATAAGTTGTTCTAACATGCATGAAAATAGTACAGATGGATTCCTTGAATTTTTATGATAATTTTTCATATATAAATTATTTAATTTGGAGTTACGGTTGAATTTCTATGAATTTTAGAAGTTTATACAATTTTCTGGAATTTTCTGAATAAAAATAAATCCAGAAACATTACTGCATCAGCCTGACATCATTATGACGTCAGCAGGTCAATTGAGTCGCCCAGAGTCAAACCTGACGTGTGGGGGCCACACGTCAGTGACACAGGGCTGGTTTGGGTGTTTGATAGGTGGGGCCGGTCAACGCTGACTTGTCCAAAGTCAATGCTGACACATGGGGCCCGCAAGATTAGCACTAATTTAAGCAGGATAATTAGATTAACCTAATTAGGCTCGGGGACCCACATGTCAGTGGCTCAAGGGGGTGATTAGCACGGCCATTAGCAGCTAATGACGTCGCCATGTCAGATACGCCGGTGATGAGTCGCCGGTGACCACAGTAAACGGCGGCGAGCTTCGGAAATCGTCGTTCGGCGGCGGTTTGGTGCGCGACTAGGCTCTATGGAGAGCTTGGAGTGCTTCGCGTCCAGTGGTGCGGGTGGTTGAGTGGGCGGTGGCTAGGAACGACGACCACTTAGGCTTTGGCGGCGGCCGGAGCTCGGGCCAGCACGGCGCGGTGGCTGCAGCGCGCTAGCCAGAGAGCAGAGGAGCGCGTCGGGACCCTGGGGACCTAGAGAGCACGCGGGAGCTACTGGAGCGAGCGGAAGAGCTCCGGTACGCGAGGTTCGCCGGCAATGGCGATGGCCGGAGCTCGGTGCTTGCGGGGATGGCGGCTACGGCACAGGAACGAGCAGAAAAGGAGGTGGAAAACGAAGAAGATCTTACGGCGGTCCTGGAGATCAGCACGGGAGGCTCGGGGATGGCCTGGCTGCAGCGAATCAACGACGGAGAGGTCCGGCGACCGGCGGTGAAGAAGATGGCAATTGCGTTGCTTCGGTGCCTCCGGGCTCGCGAGATTCGCCGGAGAGGAGCCGCTCGAGGTAGCAGAGGCGACGGACGACTCGAGGAGGCGAGGCGTGCGCGGTGGCTACAGATACGGTTGACGGCGGCGAGAGGCATGCTCGGGGCTGCGAGAGAGAGAGCAGCAGGGGAGAGAGGAGCCGACAGGGAGGGAGTGAGAGGGGGTCGGGGTGTCGTGGCGTCGCGGAAGGCGACCAGGGCGACGAGGGGGTAGCCAGGCAGGCAAGGAGGAGCTGGCGCGGCTCGCCTGCGCGCCGGGCACGCAGCTGCTTCGGGGCGAGGGGAGGAAGACGACGGAGGGGCTGCAGTGGTGGGCTGAGCCGATTCTGCTGGGCCACCAGGTGGGTGGGCCTCAGGTAAGCGTCGGGTAAGTTTTCTCTGCTCTGTCTTTTACTTATTGTTTTCTATTTTTTTCTGCAGCTTTGTGGCTTTATTAAAAATACTAAATCAATCCCAAAAATCATGCAACTGCTCATGACCACTGTTAGAAATATATCCTACAGTAAACATTTCAGTTTGGGATTATTTGAGCATTTAAAATATTTTATAGTATTTAAATGCCCAAATGCAAATAAGTAATGATTTAAATTCAAAGTCCCAAAAATAAATCCTTTTAAAATGTTCATTATTTTTGGTTTGGATCAAAACCCTTGCCAAAAATATTAAACATCTAAGGAGAGCATTTTGGAGCAATGAATGAGATTTTAGGGTTTTTGCCCTTCTTTTATTTAGGGTTTTGAGGCTTCCAATTTCCCTCAGTTCAAATTTCAGAATTTAAACATGATGCACACATGAAGCTAGCCTAGAGCATTACCAGAAGCTAGGGATGTGACATATTGTTGAATGCACATTCAGCTCAATTGGCATATTTGTAGGTCTAGCACAACAATACAAATGAAATGTCTCCGAGTCTTATCAATTGATACAAACTTGTGCTCAAATAAAATTACAAACCAAAAAACAAAAAAAAAACAATTATTACATGATCTCTTAAACAAATGGTTTGATTGATTACATGAACAAACAACACAAAGGTTATTCAACGATGGAAAGAACATTTCACCTATTATTTACCAAGTGGGAATTTAATTTCCTTTTTTCCTTCAGGACCTTAACAATGTGGTCAGTCTCAGCTTGCTTTTTTTTGAAATCCACCAAATATTTAATGGTTGTCTTGAGTACTGCTTGTGATTGTGCTGTTTGCTTCCTCACATTTCAACTCCATCTCTAAGTGCAGAAGCAGAATCTCTTTCTACCACTAGTTTAGCCTCTAGAGCATGTGGAGTTGGCAATTCATAATGCATGATTGGGCTGGTGCCACTGCTGTGGGATGATGCAACGTCCATGGGGACCTCACTCTTTGATCTTGGGCTAACCTATTTTGCCATTAAAGTTCCAATTGGATTTAGAAAAGTTGAAGTTAGCAAAACATCTCAACAAGGAGTTATAACAGCAAACTAGTTAAACAAACAAGGAATTAAAGAGTTTCAATTCGATGCTGAAAAGTAGTTATTAACATCATTGTAACCCGCTGTTGCAGCAGCAAAGCAGTTAAACAAACAAGTAGATATTTAAGTTAAGGCAAACAGGTAATTCTTAACAGTAAGTATTAAACACATAGATAGTCGCAGTCTACAATAGGATTAACACGATGTGGCATTATGTAATCGGTAGCAAACTAAATTAAGCCAAGCAACGTAATTGAACAATTTTGCAATAAGTGGCTAACTAAAATTCCGAGAAGCAGGTAACTGAACTTACACTAGTTCTTTGTACAGGCACACTGCAACTTCTTTTTCACTTACAAGGTTGTACGAAGGAGTCCATGGCATCTATTGCTTGGATACGCAGTCCCGATACTTCTTTATTCCCACACTCCATTGGTAAGTTGAATGGTTATTCTGGTAAGATGGTGCATCCTTGATATGTTATATGAGGACATGTAGTCTGACTAGTTGTAGCCACACACATCACACTGGCTTTTACTGTATATTTCATGCGATTACTTTTGGCATATCGAGATCTAAGCAATCTACAATAGGATGAAAAGACTAGCATCCTTCACATTATTAGCGAACTCAGTTCATATAAACAAGCAATTCAACCATTCTGTGGGTAAATCAAAAGGGTCACTAGAATATTTTTCACTACCCAATCATACACGCAAAAAGGGGCGACGCCACCATAGGGGCTGGTATGGGCGGCCGCCTCGGGTTGCTGGAAAGTGTGCACCTAGTTTGAGTCGTCCAGTTTGGCCTAGGCTAGTTTTGTTCGTCCCAACGCACAAGCAGGCAATGTAAAACATGAAGAAAAATGCTTCAATTTGGATGGGCCAATAACATGGGTGCAAGGCAGACCCTATAGCAGGCTCGCGGCCCAAACGAGTGACTCCCATATCGATCGACAGCAGGGAAAATTCCAATTCATTCGCTCCAGCCTCCAGTCTGGTTCGCTCCTAACCTAGCCGCCGCTGGACAGACCAACACAACACTTCCTCGCGCCCTCGTTGGAGGGGCAGTCACCGGGCTTCAAGCGAACAGAAGGACAAGAAGATGAAGATCCAACCCTGGGTGTAGCCCGCGTGGGAGGCATTGGTGGCAGCACGGGCATGGCATCGATCTTGCATGAACGGACAGTCGCAGCTTGCAAGAGTAGCATGCGCAACTAGCAGGTACATCACATCCCTGATTATATCTAATTCAACTCTTCAATTGCTGGCCAATAGTTAAACCTGATGGTGTTGTAAAACTGCTTTTATGTAGGGAATCTATGAGAAAATGAAACCAATTTCAACTTATTTTATAACTCCCCCTATCAATATTGAACTGACTGAATCTGATGTATCTAATCAAGTTTCCGATGCAAACATACAAGCTCATGTTGTTCTTGAGCCTGAAGTGTCTAATGAACATACTGCTAATGAAGGATTTGATGCAAACATTTTACATGCTCCTGGTGATGAACATATAGTGTCTAATGAGGGATCTAATGCAAGCATTTTGCAAGCTCATTGAAGGATTTAGTGTCTAATGATTTTGATGCAAACATTTTACATGCTCCTGGTGATGAACATATAGTGTCTAATGAGGGATCTAATGCAAGCATTTTGCAAGCTCATTGAAGGATTTTGCAAGCTCATTGAAGGACTATGCTTCGGTGCCTTAAGGCACCTGCCTTTGTGTCCATGACATGTGGGCCCAACAGGTGGCTGGCCCACATGTCAGTGACCCAAAGACAGGTGCCTTTAATGCACCGAAGCAGAGTCCACCCCGACATAACCCTGGTCTGCCTGGTGCGCCTACATTTGAGAATGCAAACAAATCTTCTTTCATTTGCAAACGAATCTGTATGTATTACCATGCCCGTGTTTTCCTTGCAATAATTAGTCATTCGAAACGAGATACTCCCTCCGTTCACTTCTGTAAGTCGTTTCAGACAACTTAAAATGAACTGTTTTGCACATTGTCTGAAATGTCTTCAAGGTCTTATAAAAGTGAACAGAGGGAGTACTATAAATTAATTAACGAGGAGTTATTTGAAAAAAATTGAAATGGTATCCGCGCTAACGTGGATTAGAGTGTGTGTCACATAATTAGCTATTTGAATTAGAGTGTGTGTCACATAGCGATCTCCAATTCTAACGTGGATTTCACATTTCACTGTATCCACGCTACTTTTTTTAATACAAATTCATATGTATATTATGAACACCATGGTGGTGAGAAAACTTTTGGATGGATTCAAACATATGACCTACAAAAAAGCACGAATTCAAAACTTAGTATGGCATGAATTCGAAATAATTACCCATATGCATGGTCCTCAGTTCAAATCTTACAATGTACACCGAATTGAAACATCGATATTAAGTCTCGT
>NC_041385.1:373444177-373512864 GCF_002162155.2 Triticum dicoccoides
ACGCTGCATACGTCCTGTATCGGTCAATCTTCCTCTCCTAACCACCTTGGGAAGCTATCGGTTTCCAACATACGTTCATTCTTTATCTCCATGTTTCGATCTCTAAGTCTCTCAACTACACAACCCCCTTTTCCACTCTGTTACCAAATGTATTTACCTCACACACACGCCATTGCACCCCATGCCGAGCTCCCTCTCTCCCTCTCCCTCTCACCCTCTCACGCTAAATACATGCATTGCCTATCTAGCTCCCCAATCTCTCGTGCGCACGCACGCACGTTGTATATCTAGGTCACTCCCTCGAGACTGTCTCACTCTTTCTTCCGCACGGCGGGCCACGCTCGCTCAATCTCGCCTTCTTTATCCGAGTCTCGTTTAACCTTGTATTCTTTCACACACAAATGATATATCTCCCTGTTCGGGCCTCGATCGACACACTCTATACTCTCTCATGCAGATTGTCTATCTAGGTCAGTCCATCCAAGCCGCTGCCACTCTTTCGACCTCATGGCGGGCCACGCTCACTCAATCTCTCTCTCTCTCTCTCTCTCTCCCTCTCTCTCTTTGTATGTCTCGATTGACCTTGCTCTTTCTCAGATAAAAAACAATATATCACCATGTTTCAGCCCAATTCGACCTATTCACATTGTATACTCTCTCACGCACATTGTCTATCTAGGTCACTGTCTCCAACCTGTCTCACTCTTTCAATCGCACGGCGACCCTATGTGATCGATTGACCTTGCTTCCTCCCACGCACAAAATATATCTACACGTCTTTGACTGGATCATCTCTCAAGCTCTATCTTACAGCCCTCACCCTTGTCAAAAGCTCAATCGGACAATATCTCTCCAGAGCATATATATCTATTCAATGAATGTTGGACCACACTCACTTTGTCTCTCTATCTATATGTCTCTCGATTGACCTCGCTTTCTCACACCGTATCTTCCACGCATTGAAGCTACCTCTCCATCCCTCGCAAAGTCGGAGCTATTTACATTGCGACGGGAACTCCAACCTTGGATTAATTTGTGTAGGCATTTATTCCGGTCGGTTTAGATTATATTTTTGTAGCATTCGGCCCACAACTACTGCAAACACCGTTGCAACCCCCGCAACTCCCCTAGTTGATTTCCCTCTAGCTCGGTCATCGCTCTCTCGCACGTCCTTTCTCGCCTTCAACGTCGCATCATGGTATTATTGCAAAAAACTCTGTTGTTCTCTTTAATTATTATAAATAAGCTACAAAACTACACACCGATAGTCCACTTGGAATGGAACAAATTTCGACCCACAAATTAAAGTGCTACAAACTACACACCGAGGGGCCAACATGTCATGAAACAAATTTGGACCCATATACAAATTAAAAAATAAAGGACGAGGATCGAACATGCAACCGGGCCTTCAAGCCGCACGTCAATAGGCAAAATACATAGAACAACAATGTTTGTTGTATCCCCCTTTGTTCACATAATGTTTTTATATTACCACGGCCTATATAATGGATAACATGTGATATTGTTTTTAGTACTATTCGCCTTCACTTACTGGTGGGTTCCATGTGTGCTCTCTCTCTGCTCCCCTTCTGCGTTTAGACGCACGGGCAAACACAAATAACTCGCGGGCGATGTTGCCGTTGACCATATCTGGACGCGTTCACAAGTCACGGCACCAGTTTCATGTACTAGCAGCACTAGTCAGAGTGTACATGCAATGCACTTTAATTTGGAAGTATATTAAGTGCATGCGGATATTAAGTAGGATGTTATTTGCGTGTTATTATGTGATTAGCACTTTAATTTGGAAGCCAATTTGCGTGTTATTATTTGCGTGCATGGAAATTAACTGCACGCTAAACGTGTTGAGCGCTCGACATTGAAATAGTCTAGGTCGTTGGATGACAAGGAATACATGTGGCTTGATGATGTTTTATATTTAATTTGATACGGCTCTAGTAGAACATTCAATTGATCAAACCATAGATTTCGTTCAGTCCGACTCCAACATTAAATTATACGACGATCGATATAAAATAAACGGAAATCATAAACGTTTGGATTTTAGGCATGGCAATCCGAATGTTTTTCATGGCAAATTTAGAATACGCGCCGGCGGCGAGGGCATCTTGCAGTGGGAAGCGACTCCTTTGCTGTGCTCTATGTGTCGTCGGGCCACAGACCGACGGCGACAGCGGCGTCTTGCGCCGTTGTTGGCGTACTCCTGGACGTTGGCCTAGCTTCAAGGAAGGCAAAAATGTTCTGGACTTCGGACCGAGTCAACTGGCGGGAGGAGGCGACTGGAGTTGGTGCAAGGAAGCGGTCGATGGCAGCCATCCATGCCGCTGAGGGGGGCACTGGCACCCGCACGGGGATAGGCGTTGTCAACGGCGCGGAGGAGACATTCGTGTGCACGGGCACCGACACAGGCGCACACGTTAGTGCACACGCAGGCGCATGCGCTGACAGGTGCATGGGCACTAGCACGGGAGTGCGCGTCAGTGCATGCGCAGGCGCATGCGCTGGCAGGTGCACGGGTGCGTGAAAGTCGGGGAGGACCTCATGGAACCACGTGGGATCAAGCTTAGTGACAATGTGCGGCTCCCAGCCCATCAATGCCATGGGGATGGGTGTTGGCGCAGTCGAGGCGATGGGAGCCGGAATGGGAGCGGGGACAGGCGCGGCGTCTTCCCGCAAGGCCGGTTCAAGCTCGTCCCAAAGCGCCTTATGTTCTTGACACTCCGGCTGGGTGTCTTCCTGTCAGGACCCCGACTCAATGTCACATCGATCTAGCCTGTAACACCTCATATCACTTTGCGGCCTCACGCACGGTATAACCACGGGTGTCGCCTTACCTTTGCCCGGGACCGTTTGCGCCTTTTGGCTCACGTATATGATGATGTCGCTAGCATCCATATGATAAGGAGTCCGGGCTGACATGACTAGTTGTAAACCCAAAGTGGCACAGACCTACAGGGACAGGCATCCATGACCCAGCATCGAACGTGTCGGTCATCAGCAAGTGGGTCCGGGCTGCAGCACTGGGCTACTAAAGATAAACAACTAGATAGTCAGATCCCACACATACCAAGCATTTCAATCATACACACAATATGCTCGATATGTGCAAATACAACAAGGCATCACAACACGACTCTACAACACAAGTACTTTATTTAAGGCTCAGAGAGCCATACATAACATACACATAAGTACGGGTCACACGACCCAGCATTCAAGTCATACAGTCATACAAACCAGCAGCGGAAGTAACTTGTCTGAGTACAGACAACTAGTAAAATAAAAGAGGCTTGGAAAGCCTAGCTATACTACGTGGTCCTTCACAAGCTCAGGATTACCACCTGGGTCTCAGTCTACTCATCGATGTCAAAGTCTACGAAGAACCCATCAGAAGGGGTTGCAGCGTCTTCTGTAAAATGTAAATTATAGCAACATGAGTACAAAGGTACCCAGCAAGACTTACATCAGATCCTACATACATGCACATTATCAAGAAGGGTTGGTGGAGTTATTGCAGCAAGCCAGCTTTGACTCTTGGCTAAGCTAACTTATGAGACACCAACTTGAAATGGTTTTGCGCACACGAGTCCACTACTCACCACTTCAATACACTACCGAGAATCCACCTCCGTCTTCCTACGGAGGAGCCATCCTCGGCACTCACGCTTATCTTGAGGCTTTTAGTAGTTTCCAGTTTACTTGTCTATGAACTGTATAGGCAACCAAGTAGTCCTTTACCGCGGACGCGGCTATTCGAATAGATCATGTTAACCCTGCAGGGGTGTACTTCTTCATACATGTTTCCACCACTTAGCGTCTGCACACGACATGTGCTCGGCAGACTTCAAGCGAAAACCAACGTGGGTGTAGACCACGACCTACCTAAACACCTAAGTCTCTAGTCCAGGTTTATCGCCTATCCAGGTTCCATCCGCAGGGAGTCCGGCCGAGTTTTCCCATACGGCCCCGAACGATGTCTACAGGGTTCCCGAGATACCTAACGGGTATTCGATACACCGTGCCACGTACCTACCGCATCACAGCCCACCCCGCGGTCAGTGTTGTCCACGGCCTCCAGTAAGCTACAAACACCAGAAACTACTTGCAACTCCTGGACAGAGGACTAGGGTGAATAAGAAGTCGAGCGGGGTCATTATTCAGGGCCCAATGCATGGTAGTAGCTGAATCTTAAATCACGCATACAGATCTCAGTTCTTAAGGTCGGCTTCAATGAAACAACCCACCATGTACTCCTACATGGCCTCTCATCGATACCTTTACCAAATCGTGTTCACCACATCACTCTCATTACCGACATGATCATTTCACTCTAGCCCATCACCTAGATGAACCAGACCTGACACGACTCTAAGCATAGCAGGCATAGCAAGGTAGGAACAACACATACATATGGCTCAATCAATTCCTACACATGCTAGTGGGTTTCATCTAATTACTGTGGCAATGACAGGTCATGCAGAGGAAATGGGTTCAACTACCGTAGCACACAGCAGTTTGAAATGCGTTGTCTTAATGCAGTAAAAGAGAGCAAGAGCGAGAACATGGGATTGTATCGATATGATCAAATGGTTGGTTGCTTGCCTGATGGATCGATGCACGATACGGTTCTTCGCTAGGGTAATCACGGTACTCCTCGGAGGCAGAACCTGCCGCAAAGAACACCGATACACAAGCATCACCAAACAATGTGCGACAATATGATGCATGCATGAAACATGGCAATATGAGTCTGTTGGGCTAATGCAACTAAAACCAGATGTGTTTGAATCAATTTGAAGCAAAGATTCAAATTTCAAACTCATAAATGGCCCTTTAAAGTGTTTTATCTTGTTCTGCACTAAACCTCAAGTTAGCTTGTTTGAACATGCATGAAACTAGTGCATATGGATAGATTGGATTTTTCTGATCATTTTTCATATATAATTTGTTTGATTTGGAGCTACGGTTGAATTTATATGAATTTTTAAAGTTTGGGTTATTTTCTGGAATTTATAAATCATTTTAGATTTATTTTAATTTCAGAAAAGGTTTACTGCGTCAGCATGAGGTCATGCTGACCTCAGCAAGTCAACAGACCGGCCCAGGTCAAACTGACCAGTGGGTCCAGGGTGTCAGTGGATAATTAACTAATTTAATTTAGTTTAAACTAATTTGGATAATTAGCAGAAGGGGGCCCCACTTGTCATTGACTCAACAGAGTCAACCAGGGCCCACCCGTGGTCAAAGTCAAAACGGCTGCACCAGCGTTTAGCCGCCGGCGAGCCCGACGCGGCGGCGGAAGTGGTTTTGGCCGTTCCGGCCACCAAATGGGGCGCAGAAGGCATCTACGTGGAGCTGGGGACGAACCGCAGCTCTTGGTGGAGCGAGTTGAGGTCGGGGTGGCCGGAGTTGGCGCCGGCGACGACCTAGGCGGTCATCGGAGTTCGGGTGAAGGTGAACTCGGGGCTAGGGTGTGCGGTGAGGTGCGGGGAGTGCACGGTTGGACTCAACGCAACGTGGTGAGTGCGTTGGACACCGTGAGTTGGCCGGAGGATGGCCGGGAGAACGTCGGCGACGAGATCCGCGGCGGTGCGTGCGGGTGATCTTCGTGCGGTGGCTACACGGCTCGGGGCGAGAGAGGAAGGGTAGGAGGGGTAGCTAGGCTCACAGAGCACCCGTAGAGGCCACCGGCGGGGTCGGGGACGAGCTGATGCGGCGACGGCGTTGAAGGGGATCTCCGGCGACGGCGAACTCGGGCGAGGTCGGTGCGGTGGACTCGGGCCACACGAGCACACGGGGCTCGGCTTGCTCGAAGGAGAGGAGGGTGGCGGAGCTCGTGGACACGGTGGCGCGGCGTGGGGTTGATGGAGAGCGCGTCTACGGCGTAGGCACGGCGGCGGTGGCGTCGGCCACGGCGTGGGAGAGCGAGGGAGAGGAGCTGGAGAGGAGAGGAGGTGTCTGGGGGGTTCGGGAGAGCGAGGGGGAGCGATCCACATCGTTAGCCGGGCGAGTGGAGCGGCAAGGCGGCGAGCAGGTGCGTGGCACCCATGCGGTGCTCGCCGTCGAGCACCTGCCTGCCTGCCTGGCCGAGCCAAGCAGCTCGCTGGCGCGGCAGCTGGGCTGGGCCGGCAGCTGGGCCGGTTAGTAGGCGCCAGGTAAGTTTTCCCCTGTTCTTCTGTTTTTTTATTTATTCTGTAAGTTTGTTGAATTATTAAAAATACTTAGGCAACTCCAAAAATCACCAAACTGTTCCTGGTCCATAGTTGGATTATTTCCAACATGAAACATTTTAGTTTGGAGATATTTTAGCATTTGAAATATTTTATAAATTTAAAATGCCCAAATTCAAATAATTATGAATTAACTCAAAGACCTTAGGATGACCTAGAAAACTGTGCATCACTTTTGGCAGAGGTTCTGGACCAGGACAAAAATGATGGACATTTTAGAAGGGCATTTCAGGTTCATTGAAATTATTTTTAGTAAACCCTAGTTGTTTCAGAGGGGGCTGGGGGTTCTGACATCCCCATTTCAGGTTTCTGTTGAAAGAATTAACATGATGCAACACTCTAATGCATGAACTAGCTAGGGTGTGACAACTCACCCCCACTCAAAAGAATCTTGTCCCGAGATTTGGGTTCCTCCGGGAAGAAGGCGGGATACTCGAGTCGAAGACGATCCTCCCTTTCCCAAGTTGCTTCATTCTCAGAATGGTGCGACCATTGAACCTTGAGAAACTTGATATTATGATGTCGAGTGGTACGCTCAGCTTGATCGAGGATACGAACGGGGTACTCTTGATACGTGAGATTATCTTGGAGATCAAGCGTTTCGTGGTCTACTCCACGGATAGGATCCGAGAAGAAACGCCTGAGTTGAGAAACGTCGAAGACGCCGTGGACTCTGGAGAGATGCGGAGGTAGTTCCAATTGGTAGGCAACTTCTCCTCGTTTTGCGAGAATGCGAAAGGGTCCAATGTAACGAGGAGCCAATTTGCCCTTGATACCGAAGCGATGGGTTCCCTTCAGAGGAGTAACCCAAAGGTAAGCCTTCTCGTCAACCTCAAAAGTCATAGCCTTATGTTTTTGGTCGTATTGACTCTTTTGACGAGCTTGGGATGTTTTCAACTTTTCACGAACAATGCGAACTTGCTCTTCCGCTTCCTGGATCATGTCCGGGCCAAAGAATTGTCTTTCCCCGGTCTCTGACCAGTTAAGAGGCGTTCGACACCTTCGTCCATAGAGAACTTCAAAAGGGGCTTTACCCAAGCTAGATTGATAGCTGTTGTTATAAGTGAATTCGGCAAATGGAAGGCACTTCTCCCAATCCATTCCGAATGAGATAACAGAGGCTCGAAGCATGTCTTCTAGAATCTGGTTGACGCGTTCCACTTGACCACTTGATTGAGGGTGGAAAGCGGTACTAAAAGAAAGGCGGGTTCCCATAGCATTTTGGAAACTTTCCCAAAATCGAGAGGTGAAAAGACTTCCTCGATCTGAGTTAATTTCCAAAGGAACACCATGGAGAGACACTATTCAAGAGATGTACAAGTCTGCTAACTGACTAGCAGTTATACTCTCACGAACAGGCAGGAAATGGGCCACTTTGGAAAGACGATCGATAACGACGAAGATAGCATTATTCCCTCTCTTGGTCCTGGGAAAACCGGTGATGAAGTCCATACCAATTTTATCCCATTTCCATTCAGGAATAGCTAGGGGTTGAAGGGTGCCAGCAGGCCGTTGATGATCTGCTATTACACGACGGCAGACATTGCAATTAGCAATATACTGAGCAATTTCTCTCTTAATCCTAGTCCACCAGAACCTCTGGCGTAGGTCCTGATACATCTTGGTACTACCGGGATGAATGGTGAGAGGAGATTCATGAGCCTCCTTAAGGATCAACTGCCGTAGATGCTGGTTCTTGGGAACCACTAAACGGTTCTCAAAGTACACAACACCATGATCATTTGTGGAGAAACATCTAGCACCTCCGCTAGCAATGTTCTCCTTGATCTTAGATATTCCTTTATCTCGCTTTTGGGCAGCGATGATTTGATCCGTAAGAGTAGGTTTCGCCACGAAGGTGGAAAGAAATCCTTGAGGAACAATGTGAAGGTTAAGCTTCCGAAATTCCTCATGGAGAAGCGGTTGACTTTGTTGTAACATGAGGTTGTTACAATAAGATTTACGACTTAGCGCATCAGCCATGACGTTGGCTTTCCCTGGGGTGTAAGTTATTCCTAAGTCGAAATCTGTGATCAACTCGACCCAACGTCTTTGCCTGAGATTCAAATCCGGTTGGGTGAAGTTGTACTTCAGACTTTGGTGATCAGTGAATATTTCGCAACGATTACCGAGGAGGTAATGTCGCCAGGTTTTAAGTGCATAGACTACAGCTGCAAGCTCTAGATCATGAGTAGGATAATTCTCCTCATGTGGGTGCAATTGCCGTGAAGCGTAAGCAATTACGTGTCGATCTTGCATGAGAATGCAACCTAGTCCTTGTCGCGAGGCGTCGCAGTAGATAACGAAGTCCTTAGAGAAATCTGGCGGTACCAATACGGGAGCAGATGTCAGGCGTCTTTTCAGTTCCTGAAAGATGTGCTCACATTGTGGAGTCCACTCGAACTTTTTATCTTTCTTGAGGAGTTCGGTTAGAGGTTTTGCAACTTTGGAGCAGTTCTCGACAAAGCGATGACAATAGTTCGCTAGGCCAAGGAAGCTCCGAACTTGCTTGACCGATTCAGGTGGAGTCCAATTAAGGACGGCTTGAACTCGCTCAGGGTTAACAGCAATACCTTTACCAGAAATTACATGTCCAAGGTAGGTCACTTCTGACAACCAGAATTCACATTTAGAAAATTTGGCATAAAGGCGATGCTCTCAAAGTTTCTTCAACACTAGCCTTAGGTGTTCGGCATGTTCTTCCTCGTTCTTGGAGTAGATGAGTATATCATCGAGGTAAACCACGACGAATTTATCCAAATACTCCATGAAGATTGAGTTCATCAACCGAGAGAAGGTGGCTGGAGCGTTGGTTAAACCAAAGGACATGACGGTGTACTCGTATTGGCCATAACGAGTAACAAAGGCCGTTTTCGGAATGTCCCCGTTCCTGATTTTGATTTGATGGTAGCCCAACCTCAAATCTATTTTAGAGAAGACTGAGGATCCAGCGAGCTGATCATACAGGTCATTGATCCTGGGGAGCGGATATTTGTTCTTAATTGTGACCAAGTTGACAGGTCGATAATCTACAACCATCCGATCCGTACCATCCTTCTTCTTGACGAAGAGGACGGGGCAAGCCCAAGGAGATGAACTAGGTCGGATGAAACCCTTTTTCAAGGACTCATCGAGTTGTTTCTTAAGCTCGGCTAGTTCAAAAGGTGCCATCTTGTAGGGTCTTCTGGAAATCGGGACAGTTCCTGGAATGAGATCTATCACGAATTCGACATCTCTGTCAGGTGGAACACCTGGCAATTCCTCTGGGAAGACATCCGGAAAGTCACGGACTACCGGAACGTCCGCAAGGTCTAGCAAAGGGCTGGCGTTAAGAGAATATAACTGTCGCTTGGCTATTCGGGTCAAGACATTGACTATCTTCCCCGAAGGATGGGTGAGTTGAACAGTCCTAGAGAAGCAATCAATTTTGGCATGATGGGCTGACATCCAGTCCATACCCAAGATGATATTAATATCCGAAGATTTGAGGGCTATCAAAGATGCGAGAAAAACAAGTCTGTCGACTTGAATTTCATTTCCATGGCTTACTCTAGAAGTTTGCCATTTGGATCCCGGAGTTTGAATTACCATAGAGGTGGGCATCTCACAGAATGTGGTGTTATGCAGACGAGCATAGCTCTCGAATATAAATGAATGAGATGCTCCTGTATCGAAAAGAACAGATGTCGGGTGGCAATTAACAAGGAGCGTACCGAGAACGATGTTGGGATCTTCTTGAGCCTCTTCCGCAGAAACACAATTAACATGGCCACGAGCAGTGGTGGCCGGCTTGGCGTAGATCACTTTCCCTGTCGGCTTGCCGCGGCCAACAGTTTTTGCTGTCTGGTTGGGGTTGGTTTGGGGACACTCGCGCATATAGTGGCCTGATTCCCCACACTTGAAGCACGTCACGGAACTGGTGCATGGGGGAGCATTGTTGGTTGGACCACCATAGGCCTTGGCTGGTGCATATTGCTGAGCTGGGCGAGGCGCCTGATAGGATGGCCTCGGTGTAAACCTGGGTGGCAGGGCAGTGTCAGGCACCCATACATGGTGCTTCTGTGGTCTAGCACCGGATGAGGAACCCAAGTCACGGCCATGCTTGCGTGATGCGTCGAAATCAGTCTGTCCCGTCTCAGCACTGATGACTTTATTCACAAGCTTCTGAAAAGAGGTGCACTCATGCAGACGGAGGTCACGACGGAGCTCAGGACTAAGCCCCTTACGGAACCTTGCCTGCTTCTTGGCATCAGTAGAAACTTCCTCCGTTGCATAACGGGCAAGGTTACCAAACTCCCTGCTGTAAGCGTCAACAGAGAGTCGACCTTGAGTGAAACTACAGAACTCCTCACGTTTACGGTCCATGAGACCCTCTGGAATGTGATGTTCACGGAAAGCCTCGCTGAATTCAGCCCAAGTAGTGACGTGGCCCGCTGGGCGCATAGCTTCATAATTCTCCCACCAGAGACTGGCGGGGCCTTCGAGATGATATGCGGCAAAGGTGACCCTATCAGCCTCAGCTACGAGTGCAGAATGCAGTTTGTGAGTAATACTACGAAGCCAGTCATCGGCGTCGAGAGGCTCGACGGAGTGGTGGAATGTAGGTGGATGTAACTTGATGAAATCACTGAGTGACACCAAGTTAGTCCTCTGATGGTGTGCTGTGTTCTGTTCAATACGCTCCAACAAGCGGTTGGTCTCCCACTTGTTTCTCTCAGCCTCTAGCATAACTTCTGCCAGAGAGGGAGGGTGAGGCAGATTTGCATTCCCGACTTCACTGCCTTCGGCCTGCTCTTGGGGAGCAGGGTTATTGCGCGTGTTGACCATCCTAGGAGAACAAGACAATGGTTAAGTCCAAAATGATAAGATTCCGACATAGAATGTAGAATGTAATGGACAACTCAGAATGCAAGATGATCATCCGTATGACATGGCAGATACAGAAACTACTTCATTTATTCCATCGTCATACACACCATACAAGGTTTAGTACAGAACCAAACAAAGTACTACTACGGTGAAAAGAGGATTACAGCTCATCGGAGGCATCCCAAGCTCCTATACATTATTTTTCCTACACCCCCGGAATTACTACACGCTAAGTCATATTCCACAAGTCACGCAGGACGGTGGAAATACAACTATTACAATACCTAGTGGAACTACTACTATCTCAGTCATCTCCGTAGTAGTTCTCAGAGAAGTCTCCTCCATAGCCTGGAAGTTCAACGTGAGCATCCGGAAACAAACGGTCCTGAGGAGCCTATGGACCAAAAGGGCTAGGGTGAGATCTTGGACCAACAAACGGTGGCCTGCGAGGACTACGAGGTGGGGTGATGCCTCCCACATCACGCCAATCCATCATGTCCGGCAGAGCAGACCTAACAGGATACAGATCTCTCATATCCATGCATCCAGCTTGCACAGCCGGTGCAAACCGAGTCAAGGTGGCCCAATGATCGGCGCGGGTGTTGAAAAGCTCCATTCTCAAGGCCCGATTCTCTCGGTCCTTATCCTCGAGCAACTCAGTAGTGGCGCGAGTTAGTGAGTCCTCCTGACTGGAGTCAGCATAGATAGCCCGGAGATAACCGTGCGCTCCGGGAAGTGAAGCTGGCATATACCGAAAGTCGGTGTTGCGAAGCAGGCCAGTCCTGACTCGCATGATGGTCATCATAGAATAAGCCGCATCTTGCACGGCCATCTCAATAGTAACACCGAGCCCATAGGAGCAGTGAAGAGCCTCGGTAGAACCAGGATAAGAGGGAAATATCCGGACGGTGCAAACATACTGGCTTTGGTTAAAATCTCGAAACTGCTCTCGACCGTGTATTCGGGATACCAACGGTAACCCGTCTCGATCATCACTTGGACTAACATGGCCGTATGACCGGTCACACCAATGCATCGGGTCAGGCGAACCAGTTGATTTTGGTCGCGAGTGGCCATCTGAAAGCACAACCATAATGCAAAGGCATTAGAATTTCTAGCAAAATTTCGACAGCATAACGGCTGTAAATGCTCAAGAACGGTTTGAGACATTTATCAAAAAAATTGCATAGACACTCAACAATATCTTATCAAGGTTCTGGGTCCAACTTATCAGCATAACAAGGTAGTAGAACTGAACTAGGCTTGTAGTCATCAAATCTATAAGGTACTACTGATTAGTAACACGTGAACCTGATAGAGAGAGAAGATCCTAATCCTTAATCCCCGGTAGAAGAATGGACTGACTCAGATCAGAATGCCATGAGGTAAAGAAGTAAAAAGAGCCTTACGTACCATCCCACAATCAATTCCCCTACATATAACTAAAGCATTTCTAGACTCAACATCGACCAGTTTGGCTTGGAGAACCTACAGGCAGTCCGGCTCTGATGCCAACGCTGTTAGGACCCCGACTCAATGTCACATCAATCTAGCCTGTAACACCTCATATCACTTTGCGGCCTCACGCACAGTATTCCCACGGGTGTCGCCTTACCTTTGCCCGGGACCGTTTGCGCCTTTTGGCTCACGTATATGATGATGTCGCTAGCATCCATATGATAAGGAGTCCGGGCTGACATGACTAGTTGTAAACCCAAAGTGGCACAGACCTACAGGGACAGGCATCCATGACCCAGCATCGAACATGTCGGTCATCAGCAAGTGGGTCCGGGCTGTAGCAATGGGCTAGCAGGACTCCGGTAAACCGGGCTGTAGCGGGCTAACAGGGCTCCAGTACTCAATGCGTGACATTTCCCCGAAGGGACAGACACAGGAACGAAGAAGGACACATGCCGGCCAGCCTAAGTGTTCCGGAGCAGTAGCAAGCTACCATGGCCCAATGGAAACACTAGGAGACATTTCCCGGTAAGAGAGGCTACTAAAGATAAACAACTAGATAGTCAGATCCCACACATACCAAGCATTTCAATCATACACACAATATGCTCGATATGTGCAAATACAACAAGGCATCACAACACGACTCTACAACACAAGTACTTTATTTAAGGCTCAGAGAGCCATACATAACATACACATAAGTACGGGTCACACAACCCAGCATTCAAGTCATACAGTCATACAAACCAACAGCGTAAGTAACTTGTCTGAGTACAGACAACTAGTAAAATAAATGAGGCTTGGAAAGCCTAGCTATACTACATGGTCCTTCACAAGCTCAGGATTACCACCTGGGCCTCAGTCTACTCATCAATGTCAAAGTCTATGAAGAACCCATCAGAAGGGGTTGCAGCGTCTTCTGTAAAATGTAAATTATAGCAACATGAGTACAAAGGTACCCAGCAAGACTTACATCAGATCCTACATACATGCACATTATCAAGAAGGGTTGGTGGAGTTATTGCAGCAAGCCAGCTTTGACTCTTGGCTAAGCTAACTTACGAGACACCAACTTGAAATGGTTTTGCGCACACGAGTCCACTACTCACCACTTCAATACACTACCGAGAATCCACCTCCGTCTTCCTACGAAGGAGCCATCCTCGGCACTCACGCTTATCTTGAGGCTTTTAGTAGTTTCCAGTTTACTTGTCTATGAACTATATAGGCAACCAAGTAGTCCTTTACCGCGGACGCGGCTATTCGAATAGATCATGTTAACCCTACAGGGGTGTACTTCTTCATACATGTTTCCACCACTTAGCGTCTGCACACGACATGTGCTCGGCAGACTTCAAGCGAAAACCGATGTGGGTGTAGACCACGACCTACCTAAACACCTAAGTCTCTAGTCCAGGTTTATCGCCTATCCAGGTTCCATCCGCAGGAAGTCCGGCCGAGGTTTCCCATACGGCCCCGAACGATGTGTACAGGGTTCCCGAGATACCTAACGGGTATTCGGTACACCGTGCCACGTACCTACCGCATCACAGCCCACCCCGCGGTCAGCGCTGTCCACGGCCTCCAGTAAGCTACAAACACCAGAAACTACTTGCAACTCCTGGACAGACGACTAGGGTGAATAAGAAGTCGAGCGGGGTCATATTTCAGGGCCCAATGCATGGTAGTAGCTGAATCTTAAATCACGCATACAGATCTCAGTTCTTAAGGTCGGCTTCAATGAAACAACCCACCATGTACTCCTACATGGCCTCTCATCGATACCTTTACCAAATCGTGTTCACCACATCACTCTCATTACCGACATGATCATTTCACTCTAGCCCATCACCCAGATGAACTAGACCTGACACGACTCTAAGCATAGCAGGCATAGCAAGGTAGGAACAACACATACATATGGCTCAATCAATTCCTACACATGCTAGTGGGTTTCATCTAATTACTGTGGCAATGACAGGTCATGTAGAGGAAATGGGTTCAACTACCGTAGCACACAGTAGTTTGAAACGCGTTGTCTTAATGCAGTAAAAGAGAGCAAGAGTGAGAACATGGGATTGTATCGATATGATCAAATGGTTGGTTGCTTGCCTGATGGATCGATGCACGGATACGGTTCTTCGCTAGGGTAATCACGGTACTCCTCGGAGGCAGAACCTGCCGGAAAGAACACCGATACACAACCATCACCAAACAATGTGCGACAATATGATGCAAGCATGAAACATGGCAATATGAGTGTGTTGGGCTAATGCAACTAAAACCAGATGGGTTTGAATCAATTTGAACCAAAGATTCAAATTTCAAACTCATAAATGGCCCTTTAAAGTGTTTTATCTTGTTCTGCACTAAACCTGAAGTTAGCTTGTTTAAACATGCATGAAACTAGTACAGATGGATAGATTGGATTTTTCTGATCATTTTTCATATATAATTTGTTTGATTTGGAGCTACGGTTGAATTTATATGAATTTTTAAAGTTTGGGTTATTTTTTGGAATTTATAAATCATTTTAGATTTATTTTAATTTCAGAAAAGGTTTACTGCGTCAGCATGAGGTCATGCTGACCTCAGCAGGTCAATAGACCGGCCCAGGTCAAACTGACCAGTGGGTCCAGGGTGTCAGTGGATAATTAACTAATTTAATTTAGTTTAAACTAATCCGGATAATTAGCAGAACGGGGCCCCACCTGTCATTGACTCAACAGAGTCAACCAGGGCCCACCCGTGGTCAAAGTCAAAACGGCTGCACCGGCGTTTAGCCGCCGGCAAGCCCGACGCGGCGGCGGAAGTGGTTTTGGCCGTTCCGGCCACCAAATGGGGCGCGGAAGGCATCTACGTGGAGCTGGGGACGAACCGCAGCTCTTGGTGGAGCGAGTTGAGGTCGGGGTGGCCGGAGTTGGCGCCGGCGATGACCTAGGCGGTCACCGGAGTTTGGGTGAAGGCGAATTCGGGGCTAGGGTGTGCGGTGAGGTGCGGGGAGTGCACGGTTGGACTCAACGCAACGTGGTGAGTGCGTTGGACACCGTGAGTTGGCCGGAGGATGGCCGGGAGCACATCGGCGACGAGATCCGCGGCGGTGCGTGCGGGTGATCTTCGTGCGGTGGCTACACGGATCGGGGCGAGAGAGGAAGGGTAGGAGGGGTAGCTAGGCTCACAGAGCACCCGTAGAGGCCACCGGCGGGGTCGGGGACGAGCTGATGCGGCGACGGCGTTGAAGGGGATCTCCGGCGACGGCGAACTCGGGCGAGGTCGGTGCGGTGGACTCGGGCCACACGAGCACACGGGGCTCGGCTTGCTCGAAGGAGAGGAGGGTGGCGGAGCTCGTGGACACGGTGGCGCGGCGTGGGGTTGACGGAGAGCGCGTCTACGGCGTAGGCACGGCGGCGGTGGCGTCGGCCACGGCGTGGGAGAGCGAGGGAGAGGAGCTGGAGAGGAGAGGAGGTGTCTGGGGGGTTCGGGAGAGCGAGGGGGAGCGATCCACGTCGTTAGCCGGGCGAGTGGAGCGGCGAGGCGGCGAGCAGGTGCGTGGCACCCATGCGGTGCTCGCCGTCGAGCACCTGCCTGCCTGCCTTGCCGAGCCAAGCAGCTCGCTGGCGCGGCAGCTGGGCTGGGCCGGCAGGTGGGCCGGTTAGTAGGCGCCAGGTAAGTTTTTCCCCTGTTCTTCTGTTTTTTATTTATTCTGTAAGTTTGTTGAATTATTAAAAATACTTAGGCAACTCCTAAAATCACCAAACTGCTCCTGGTCCATAGTTGGATTATTTCCAACATGAAACATTTTAGTTTGGAGATATTTGAGCATTTGAAATATTTTATAAATTTAAAATGCCCGAATTCAAATAATTATGAATTAACTCAAAGACCTTAGGATGACCTAGAAAACTGTGCATCACTTTTGGCAGAGGTTCTGAACCAGGACAAAAATGATGGACATTTTAGAAGGGCATTTCAGGTTCATTGAAATTATTTTTAGTAAACCCTAGTTGTTTCAGAGGGGGCTGGGGGTTCTGGCATCCCCATTTCAGGTTTCTGTTGAAAGAATAAACATGATGCAACACTCTAATGCATGAACTAGCTAGGGTGTGACACTTCCTCAGGAAACTGGAACACTAAGGGCATACCATCTTGATGCGGCATGGCGTATGTTTAGGTCAGGCTAGTTGGAGGTAGACGACAGGAGAATCGGAGAGGAAGAGAAAAGATTGTAGAGATACCGGGTAGTGCGGGGTTGATTTTAAACTGTGGCGCCACGGCATTAAAAGTGGGAGCAGTTGGGACGAAGGTGGGCGGCGGAGCCTGGTCAAAGGGCTCGCCTCCCGGTGAGCCTGCACATCAGTCTGCTCGCACGCCTCCCTGTCAGCCAGTGCCGCGGTTTTCTCGCACGCCTCCCGTCGACTCACACGCTTGCTCGGACGGCACCTGCCGATGAGAAGCGGGGACTCGTGGCAGCACGTGAACGCCCATGGTTTCGCCTTAATGTGATAGGTCTTTCTTCCAAAATACCTTGGCTCTTCATTTCTGCAACTTGTGATAAGCAGCCTGTCTCAAATTGAAGAAAAAACTTATGAAGTAATATTTGTGCCATATCACGTGACCATGATCAGTTTCAAGAATTTATGCTCACTTTTGGATTTTCTGAAATTTAAGATCCAGGATTCGAAACAATATCATAACCTGCATCATGCAATAAATTTTCAAGTCGTATATCTGTCCTGTTGTATTTCTTAAGAAAGGATTTGGTTAAACATTTTGCTTAGTTATGTTGGGGAACGTAGCAGAAATTCGAAATTTTCTATGCATCACCAAGATCAATCTATGGAGTGACTAGCAATGAGAGAGAGGGTAGTGCATCTTCATACCCTTGAAGATCGTGATACGGAAGCGTTGCAAGAACGCGGATGAAGGAGTCGTACTAGTGGCGATTCAAATCGCGGAAGATCCGATCTAGCGCAGAACGGGCAACACCTCCGCGTTCAACACACGTACAGCCCGAGGACTACTCCTCCTTCTTGATCCAGCAAGGGGAGAGGAGAAGTTGAGGGAGAACTCCGACATTACGACAGTGTGGTGGTGATGGAGCTCGTGGTTCTCCGGCAGGGCTTCGCCAAGCACTACAGAGGAGGAGGAGGAGGTGTTGGAGGAGGGAAGGGCTGCGCCAGGGGAAGGGTGTGGCTGCCCTCCCACCCCCTCACTATATATAGGGGGAAGGGAAGAGGGGGTCGGACCCTCTAGATGGATCTAGAGGAGGGTCAGCGACAGGGGGAAACCCTAGATGGGTTTGGGCGCCCCCACCTCCTAGGAAACTTGCCCCCCAAGCCGGGAGGGGCAGCTTCCCTAGGGGTGGTGCCCCGACCTCTCCAGGTTACATGAGATGGGGTGGGAGGGCCGCTCAGCCCCTTAGTGGGCTGATGTGCCCCCTCCCCTTGGCCCATAAGGCCCCCCCAACACTTGTCGGGGCCTCCGAAACCCCTTTCGGACACGCTGGTCATCACCTGGTACCCCCGGAACAATTCCGTACTCCAATACCCTTCATCCAATATACCGATATTCACCTCTGGACCATTCCGGAGCTCCTCGTCATGTCCGGGATCTCATCCGGGACTCCGAAGAACCTTCGGTAACCACATACTATTTCCCATAACAACTCTAGCGTCACCGAACCTTAAGTGTGTAGACCCTACGGGTTCGGGAACCATGCAGACATGACCGAGACATCTTTCCGGCCAATAACCAATAGCGAGATCTGGATACCCATGTTGGCTCCCACATGTTCCACGATGATCTCATCGGATGAACCACAATGTCGAGGATTCAAGCAATCCCATATGCAATTCCCTTTGTCTATCGGTATGTTACTTGCCCAAGATTTGACCGTCGGTATCCCAATACCTCGTTGAATCTCGTTATCGGCAAGTCACTTTACTCGTTCCATAATGCATGATCCCGCGACTAACTACTTAGTCACATTGAGCTCATTATGATGATGCATTACCGAGTGGGCCCAGAGATACCTCTCCGTCATACAGAGTGACAAATCCCAGTCTCGATTCGTGCCAACCCAACAGACACTTCGGAGATACCTGTATGTACCTTTATAGCCACCCAGTTACGTTGTGAGTTTGGTACACCCAAAGCATTCCTACGGTATCCGGGAGTTGCACAATCTCATGGTCTAAGGAAATGATACTTGACATTAGAAAAGCTTTTAGCAAACGAACTACACGATCTTGTGCTATTCTTAGGATGGGTCTTGTCCATCACATCATTCTCCTAATGATGTGATCCCGTTATCAATGACATCCAAAATGTCCATGGTCAGGAAACCATAACCATGTGTTGATCAACGAGCTAGTCAACTAGAGGCTCACTACGGACATGTTGTGGTCTATGTATTCACACATGTATTACGTTTCCAGTTAATAGAATTATAGCATGAATAATAGACAATTACCATGAACAAGGAAATATAATAATAACCATTTTTATTATGGCCTCTAGGGCATATTTCCAACAGTCTCCCACTTGCACTAGAGTCAATAATCTAGTTCACATCACTATGTGATTGTAATGAATCCTACACCCATGGGGTTTGATCATATCTTGCTTGTGAGAGAGGTTATTAGTCAACGATTCTGAACCCTTCAGATCCGTGTGTGCTTTACAAATCTCTATGTTATCTCCTAGATGCAGCTACCACGTGCTATTTGGAACTATTCCAAATAACTGCTATACTATACGAATCCGGTCTACTACTCAGAGTCATCCAGATTAGTGTCAAAGTTTGCATCGGCGTAACCCTTTACGACGAACTCTTTTACCACCTCCATAATCGAGAAAATTCCTTAGTGCACTAGTTACTAAGGATAACCTTGACCGCTGTCCTGTGATCCATTCCTGGATCACACTTGTACCCCTTGACTGACTCATGGCAAGGCACACTTCAGGTGCGGTACACAGCATAGCATACTGTAGAGCCTACGTCTAAAGCATAGGGGATGACCTCCGTCCATTCTCTCTCTTCTGCCGTGGTCAGGTCTTGAGTCTTACTCAATACTCACACCTTACAACACAGCCAAGAACTCCTTCTTTGCCGATCTATTTTGAACTCCTTCAAAATCTTGTCATGGCATGTATTCATTTGAAAGTACCATTAGGCGTTTTTGATCTCTCCTTATAGATCTTGATGCTCAATGTGCAAGTAGCTTAATCCAGGTTTTTTCATTGAAAAACACCTTTCAAACAACCCTATATGCTTTCCAGAAATTCTACATCATTTCTGATCAACAATATGTTAACAACATATACTCATCAGAAATTCTATAGTGCGCCCACTCACTTCTTTGGAAATACAAGTTTCTCATAAACTTTGTATAAACCCAAAATCTTTGATCATCTCATCAAAGCATATATTCCATCTCCGAGATGCTTACTCCAGTCCTTAGAAGGATTACTGGAGCTTTGCATACTTGTTAGCATCCTTCAGGATTGACAAAACCTTCTGGTTGTATCACATACAACCTTTCCTCAAGAAAATCATCGAGGAAACAATGTTTTGACATCCTATCTGCAAGATTTCATAAATAATGCAGTAACTGCTAACATAATTCCAACAGACTCTTAGCATCGCTACGAGTGAGAAAGTCTCATCATAGTCAACTCCTTGAACTTGTCGGAAAACATCTTAGCGACAAGTCGAGCTTTCTTGATGGTGACACTTACCATCATTGTCCGTCTTCCTTTTAAAATCCATCTGTACTCAACAGCCTTACGACCATCGAGTAGTTCTTCCAAAGTCTATACTTTGTTTTCATACATGGACCCTCTCTCGTATTTTATGGCCTCGAGCCATTCGCCGGAATCCGGGCCCACCATCACTTCTCTATAGCTCGTAGGTTTATTGTTGTCTAGCAACATGACCTCTAAGACAGTATTACGTACCACTCTGAAGTAGTACGCATCCTTGTCAACCTACGAGGTTTGGTACTGACTTGATCTAAAGTTTCATGATCACTATCATCAGTTTCCACTTCAATTGGTGTAGGCGCCGGATACATCTCCGTCGTATCTATAATTTTTGATTGTTCCATGCCAATATTCTACAACTTTCATATACTTTTGGCAACTTTTTATAGTATTTTTGGGACTAACATATTGATCCAGTGCCCAGTGCCAGTTCCTGTCTGTTGCATGTTTTTTGTTTCGCAGAAACCCCATGTCAAACGGAGTCCAAACGGGATAAAAACGGACGGAGAATTATTTTGGAATATTTATGTTTTTTGGGAAGTAAAATCAACGCGAGACGGTGCCCGAGGGGGCCAGGTGATAGGGGGCGCGCCCCAGGGAGGTAGGCGCTCCCTGGACTCTCCTGCCCCCCCCCCCCCGTAAGGCGCTTTACGCTTCTTTAGGTGCAAGAAATCTAATTTTACGAGAAAGATCTGGGCGAAAGATTCACCCCAGTCGGAGTTACGGATCTCCGGATATAAGAGAAACGGTGAAGGGGCAGAATCTGAGAACGCAGAAACAGAGAGATAGATCCAATCTCGGAGGGGAAACCCTTCTCCCATCTAGGGAGGAGGTCAAGGAAGAAGAAGAAGAAGGGGGCCTCTCTCCCCCTTGCTTCCGGTGGCGCCGGAGCGCTGCCGGGGGCCATCATTATCACCGCGATCTTCAACAACACCTCGGCCATCTTCACCAACATCTCCATCACCTTCCCCCTTCTATACTCAGCGGTCCACTATCCCGCAACCCGCTGTACCCTCTACTTGAACATGGTGCTTTATGCTTCATATTATTTTCCAATGATGTGTTGCCATCCTATGATGTCTGAGTAGATTTTTGTTGTCCTCTCGGTGATTGATGAATTGCTATGATTGGTTTGAGTTCCATGTTTTATTATTGGTGTTGTCCTATTGTGCCCTCCGTGTCGCGCAAGCATGAGGGATTCCTGCAGTAGGGTTTGCAATATGTTTATGATTTGCTTATGGTGGGTGGCATGAGTGACAGAAGCACAGACCCGAGTAAGTAGGTTGTTTGCGTATGGGATAAAGGGGACTTGATACTTTAATGCTATGGTTGGGTTTTACCTTAATGAATCTTTAGTATTTGCGGATGCTTGCTAGAGTTCCAATCATAAGTGCATATGATCCAAGTAGAGAAAGTATGTTAGCTTATGCCTATCCCTCCAATAGAATTGCAATAGTGATTACCGGTCTAGTAACATAGTCAATTGCTTAGGGACAATTTCACAACTCCTATCACCACTTTTCCACACTCGCTATATTTACTTTATTGCATCTTTATTTAAATAGCCCCTACTTTTTATTTACGGGTTCTTTATTATCTTGCAAACCTATCCTATCAGACCTACAAAGTACCTCTAGTTTCAAGCGAACGTCAAGCGTGCGTAGAGTCGTATCAGTGACCGATAGGACTTGAGAGAATATTTGTTCTACCTTTAGCTCCTCGTTGGGTTCGACACTCTTACTTATCGAAAGAGGCTACAACTATTCCGTATACTTGCGGGTCATCAAGACCTTTTTCTGGCGCCGTTGCCGGGGAGTCATAGCGTGGGGTGAATATTCTCTTGTGTGCTTGTTTGCTTTATCACTAAGTAATTTTTATTTGCTTTTCTAAGTTGTTCTCTATCTTTAGTTATGGATATGGAACGCAAAATACCAAAAAAATTAGGTGTACTTGCTACTCATGGAGATGGGGTAACTCCGAAAACCCTCGATTCTCATTATGTGAAAGATATTTTGTACTACTTTGATAATCCTGAGAAAACCCCATTCAGCTTTATAATGGGAGACACGTTGGATCAACGTGAATACTTTAGGGATTATCGCTCGACACAAAAAGGGAAACTATTATGGGTCCAATTTATTATGTTGCGTTGGTATGCCTGAGATCTATGCTTGAGATATAATATTACTTGTTGCTCTAGGATGAAGGCTCCACACCTTCCCTTTTCTTGCAAATTTAATGATAATGAAATCTTAGCTTCTTATGCTAATGGTATATATGATTACTATGATGTGGAACAAATAGAAGAATTTGTTGCTTTTAAGGCTGCTTATGAAATTGAATCTTTGTTTGAAAAGTTTAAAGCTTTTGATGATGATATTTATAGGCCTGAAAATCTTGCTATACTTAGATATTTCTATGAAAATTATGAATACAATTACTATATTAACGCTTTTATTGAGAAAGTCTCCGCTGTCCAAGAAGAGACTAATATTTTTTAGGAAGCTATGGAAGAAGAAATTGATGAAATTGTGAGCTCATTTGATGAAAAAGATGATGAGGAGAGCGAAGAACAAAAGGAGGAAGAGCGGATTGATCACCCGTGCCCACCTTCTAATGAGAGGAACTCTTCAACTCATACATTGTTTAATTCCCCTTCGTGCTTACCGAAGGATGATTGCTATGGTCCCTTTAATTCGTTTGGAATATCCCTTTTTGATGATGCTTGCTATGCTTGTGGCCAAGATGCCAATATGAATTATGCTTATGGAGATGAACTTGCTATAGTTCCTTATGTTAAACATGAAATTGTTTCTATTGCACCCATGCATGATAGTACTATTATCTTTTTGAATTATCCAAATTACACTATATCAGAGAAGTTTGTGCTTATTAAGGATTATATTGATGGGTTGCATTTTACTACTACACATGATGATTTTGATAGATATAATATGCATGTGCTTTCTGCTCCCACTTGCAATTAGTATGAGAGAGGAACTACATCTCCGCCTCTTTATGTTTCCAACATGATAGAACTGCAAGAAACTGCTAATACTATGCATTGGCCTTTACTATTGTGCATGGATTGTTCTTTTATGACATGCCGATGCATAGGAAGAGAGTTAGACTTCGTTGTTGCATGATATATGTTACTTTGTGCTCACTACTAAACTATAAATCATTGTTAATTAAAATTGGCTTTGATATACCTTGGGATCCGGGTGGATCCATTACTTGAGCACTAAATGCCTAGCTTAATGGCTTTAAAGAAAGTGCTGCCAGGGAGACAACCCGGAAGTTTTAGAGAGTCATTTATTTCTGTTGAGTGCTTTCATATAGTTTAAAAAAATAAGAGGGGAACTCAAAACTTTTCAAAAAGGAAAGTGAAAGTGAGAAAGACAAGCATTGTTGAAGTGGGAGAGCTCCTTGAACTTTGTTCATGCTCACAGAAACTTTGTGAATCTTGATTATAGAAACTTTTCATAAAAAATAATTATCCCGTTGTATAATTCCATTGTATTATAAAAATAATTTGCCAAGGTTTGCCTTTAGGATGTTTACAATGCATGTTGGTTTGTACGGTGCAGGACAGAAACTTTGGATGTAGTGCGCCATTTTACATTTTTAACTGAAAAGTCAAATAGTTCTGATTCCTTTTGCACTCTCTTTCTGTACAACTTCTTTATTTTTGCTAATTTTGGTATAATTTTTGGGGTAACATAAATAAGGTGAATGTTCAGATTTCTACAGACTGTTCTGTTTTTGACAGATTCTGTTTTTGATGCATAGTTTGCTTGTTTTGATGAATCTATCAATTTATACTAGTGGATTAAGCCATGGAAAAGCTATATTACAGTAGACACAATGCAAAAGAAAAATATGAATTGGTTTGCAACATTACTTAGAGTGGTGATTTGCTTTATTATACTAACGGATCTTACCGAGTTTTCTGTTGAAGTTTTGTGTGGATGTAGTGTCTAATCAAGGATGTCTCGATATGTGGAAAAGGAAGAGAGGCAAGAGCTCAAGCTTGGGGATGCCCGAGGCACCCCAAGTAAATATTCAAGGAGACTCAAGCGTCTAAGCTTGGGGATGCCCTGGAAGGCATCCCCTCTTTCTTCAACAAGTATCGGTATGTTTTCGGATTTGTTTCGTTCATGCATTATGTGCAAGTCTTGGAGCGTCTTTTGCATTTAGTTTTCATTTTTCTTTTATGCGCCATGCTGGTATGAGATAGTCCTTGGTTGATTTATAGAATGCTCATCTCACTTCACTTAAATCTTTTGATTATGGCTTTATAGAATGCTTCATGTGCTTCACTTATATCTTTTGAAGTCTGGATTGCTTGTTTCTCTTCACATAGAAAACCGCCATTTGTGGAATGTTCTTTTGCTTCAATTATATTTATTAGAGCATGGGCATATATTTTGTATAAAGAATTAAACTCTCTTGCTTCACTTATATCTATTTAGAGAGATAACAGGAATTGGTCATTCACATGGTTAGTCATAAAATCCTACATAAACTTGTAGATCGCTGAATATGATATGTTTGATTCCTTCCAATAGTTTTGCGATATAAAGGTGATGATATTAGAGTCATGCTAGTGGGTGGTTGAGGATTAGTAGAAATACTTGTTTTTAGGTTTGTGATTCCCGTAGCATGCACGTATGGTGAACCGCTTTGTGATGAAGTTGGAGCACAATTTTATTTATTGATTGTCTTCCTTATGAGTGGCGGTCGGGGACGAGCGATGGTCTTTTCCTACCAATCTATTCCCCTAGGAGCATGCGCTTAGTACTCTGTTTTCAATGGCTTGTAGATTTTTGCAACAAGTATATGAGTTCTTTATGACTAATGTTGAGTCCATGGATTATACGCACTCCCACCCTTCCATCATTGCTAGCTTCTTCGGTACCGTGCATTGCCCTTGGTGCAAACTTCGCCGGTGCATCCAAACCCCGTGAAATGATCCGCTCTGTCACACATAAGCATCATATTGTGCATTGCATTTGATTGTGTTTTTCCTCAGTTGCCGGTGATTGCCCCCTTTCGATAGACGTGATACCGACAATGTGATCGTTGACACTGATGAAGACTCAATGTTATCTTCAGAAGTGCCAGGCAAGCAAAACCCCCTTGTTCATTCCGATAAAATCCCACTCTCTCGCTCCTGCTCTCTTTTACTGCATTAGGACAACAACGACATAATTGTTACTTGCTGCGGTAGCTGAACCCCTTTATCCTTTGCATGACCTGTCATTGCCACAGTAAATAGATGAAACCCACTAGCATGAGTAGGAGTTATTTGAGCCCTGATGTGCCTACTCATTCATGCTTGTTTGTCATGCCTGATACTGCTTAGAGTTGAGTCAGGTCTGATTCATCGGGGATGAATCAGAGGTGTGTGAACATGTCCTACTGTTGAGTGCTAAGTGTGTGAACATGATTTGGTAAAGGTAGCGGTGAGAGGCCATGTAGGACTACATGGTGGGTTGTCTCATTGCAGCCGTCCTCAGGAACTGAGTTTTGTGATTGTGATCCATGAACAGTTACTACCACACATTGGGTTCCGGTAACTCGACCCCTCTCGACTTATTAATCAACATGATCTCTGTCCAGGAGTTGCAACTAGTTTCTGGTGTTTGTAGGTAGTGTTAGTAGTCTACCAAGTGGCACCTGGTACAGGTGGGCTTGGGACAGACTAGGCGCAGTGGCCCGGTGTACCAAGTAGCACCCGGATGGTGGGCTTGGGAACCCTGCTCACATCCTTTGGGGCCGTGAGCGACACCCCGGCCGGATCTCCTTGCGGATGGAACCCGAATAGGCGATAAACCTGGACTAGAGACTTGTTCGGTTAGTCAGGTCGTGGCCGACTCCCTCGCCCGGCTTCCGCTTGAAGGTTGCCGAGGTACATGACGTGTACAGGGCGATAAGTGGTGAAAGCGTGTGTGAAGAAGTACACCCCTGCAGGGTTATCATTATCTATTCGAATAGCCGGATTCCTCAGATATGGAAACTTGGACCCCTTGTACAGTTCATAGACAAGTGAAAGTGGATACTCTAAAATACGCAAGATAAGCGTGAGTGCTATGGATGGCGTTCTCGTAGGGAAACGAGAGCGGATCCATAGTGGTGTATTGATATGGTGAATATGTGGACTCGTGTGCGCCACCTCAAAAGAGTTACTTGCAGTCGTAGTTCAGGATAGCCACCGAGTCAAAGCTGGCTTGCTGCAGTTAAACCCCACCACCCCCTTGTTGATAATGATGCATATGTACATAGATCTGATGTAAGTCTTGCTGGGTACATTTGTACTCACGTTGCTTAATTTATGTTTTTGCAGAGAGACTTCAGTCTCGCTAGTAGTACCTCGTGGACTTCGACGTTTAGCTTGTTACCTCAGCTACGATCTTGTGCCCTCGGCAGGATCTGGTAGATAGTCAGGCTTCTCAGCCTTTTTCATTTATAGATGTCTGTACTCAGACATGATAGCTTCCGCTTGTGCTTTGATTTGTATGCTCTGAATGTTGGGTCATGAGACCCATGTTTGTAATATCTCGCTCCTCGGAGCCTATTGAATAAACTACTTGAGTCGTAGAGTCATTTTGTGATGCCATGTTGTATTGCACATATCGAGCATATTGTGTGTATGTTATTCAAATGCTTGGTATGTGTGGGATTTGACTATTTAGTTGTTTATCTTTAGTAGCCTCTCTTACCGGGAAATGTCTCCTAGTGTTTCCACCGAGCCATGGTAGCTTGCTACTGCTCCGGAACACTTAGGCTGGCCGGCATGTGTCCTTCTTCGTTCCTGTGTCTGTCCCTTAGGGGAAATGTCACGCGATGAATACCGGAGTCCTGTTAGCCCGCTACAGCCCGGTTCACCGGAGTCCTGCTAGCCCAGTGCTACAGCCTGGATTCACTCGCTGATGACCGACACGTTCGATGATGGGTCATGGATGCCTGTCCCTGTAAGTTAGTGCCACTTTGGGTTCACGACTAGCCATGTCAGCCCGGGTTCTTTGTCATATGGATGCTAGCGACACTATCATATACGTGAGCCAAAAGGCGCAAACGGTCCCGGGCCAGGTAAGGTGGCACCCGTGGGAATACCGTGCGTGAGGCCGCAAAGTGATATGATGTGTTACATGCTGGATCGGTGTGGCATTGAGTCGGGGTCCTGACAGTGTTGGTATCAGAGCTTGACTGCCTGTAGGATTACCAAGCCAAACTGGTCGAAGTTGAGTCTAGAAATTCTTTAGTTATATAAGGGAATTGATTGTGGGATGGAACGTAAGGCTCTTTTTACTCCTTTACCTTATACCCTTCTGATCTGAGTCATCTTATCTTTTCTACGGGGTTAAGGAACTAGGTTTTCTCTTCTTTCTATCAGGATCACGTGTTACTAATCTGTAGACTTATAAGATTGTTGGATTTAAGCCTCAGTCCAGTTCCTACTATCTTCGGTATGTCTCTGATGATCTCGAAACCTTGATATTGTGCTTCTGAGTGGTTATGCCACCATTTTGTGAATGTCTCAAGTCTTTTTTGAGCATTTACAGCCGTTATGTTGTCCGAGTCATCCCAGGTTTCTAAATAATCTGATGCATTTGCAAAATCCTTTCCCTCTGGTTTCGATGTTCCTTTATGCCAGCTCAATCACACTAATTGTTGAGTTGAGGTATTCTATTGCCTTGACACTTATGTTGGAGATATTATTATGACCCTAGGTGTCTTAGGGGATCATCTAGTAATCTAGCTATGATTTGTGTCCCAGTGTGATGACTCTGGCTTTATCCCCGAAAGCATCCCGTGATGCTACTTAGTAGTAGGTATTCTATTCCTGGGTTTTCGAACCAAGATTCACCCTACTTACTTCATGTCGATAGTGTTGCTAGTTCCTTAGGTTATTAGTAACCTTGCATTAGTCCTCGAGGTCCATGGTATATCCTTCTTCCAAATACCATGAACCACTTACGGCAGAAGTTTGTTGGATCAAAATATCACAACAAGAGTGCTCTCGATGAGTTCTCCATGCTATATTGTGACTCTGCCAGTTCTACCTTTCTACATGGGTTATCCAGAAGAAATATGTTGAATTCGTTCGACATGCTAGTCCATGCCTCCACAACTCGAAAAGTTATATGTTCCCTTGAGTTGCTCTCTTTAGTCGTATCCCGACCATCCTCTATCAGTTGATAACCAAGAGTATATGTGCATTTGTTTCATCGATGCCCTATTATCTCTGTGGTCTGTTAAGCCATTCCATTCCGGAATGACTAGGAGAAACAAACTCCAGTACCTCATCCATATCTAGGATTGGGTCAAAGCAGTTGTATTCCGCAGATCAAATGCCAATCCAGCTTTTGGTTCTGTTCTACCTTGGAGTATTACCCCCTTTTATGTCAGGATTGTCATGAGAATTGCACCAACTCTCATGAATTTTGACGTAGTGATACTTCTCACCATCATTAGTCATTCCTCGGTCTTCGTGTTGATGCAACCGGAATACCGACAAATGAATTGTGATGTGTGAAATCAATACTCCTAGCAACCTTGTTGCTTGGTAGTTAAAGGACAATAATTTCATCCTTAGCGTGTTGGTTTTTGAATCATCCTTCTAAGACTGATCGTGCTACATAGTCCTTATTTCGGTGCACCCTTCGATTGATGAGTTAGGATCTTGTCAAGTCCTCACTCATTTGATCATATCGTCTTACCCTGAAAAGCAGGATTGTCCTCGATCTTAGTAACATATCGGTGGTTCGTGATTTTCCGTATATCTTCTCGGAAGTATTACCAGGTTGTCACCTGACCGCTATGTTGAGTTCGTGATCAAGTTGGTTTATTCCTGTAAACCACACCTTCTCCAAGAATCCGTGTTGGATACCCTGAGCTAGTTGGATAATCTAAACAACAACTTGGAGAGTTGGAAGATAAAAGCTTGTCCGACTTAGTTCATGTTAAGGGATATCTTTGTGTGTGTGTGTGTGTGTTGAAGAAAGATGATATCTTCATCGATTGGTCCCTATGATCAGTTGTTGGACCTATTATCTTGTTAGAACTTGATTTGAGTGTGGGCTATTCTCAAATCAAATCAGAACCAACGATGTTCGTAATGTTGTCTTACTCGTGGTTGACTCCTCGAGCATACACCATTATATCTTATGGGTCTGACCAATGCTATCACCTGTTCACATAATTAGGGAATTCCATCTTCATGGAAATCTCGATGAATTGTTGTTGAGCCCATCAACATCATTTCATCTTCTCCAAGATCTTGTTGGACATTAAGCTAGTGTTGGAAACTTTTGAAGCATTTTCTTCATGCTAGCTCATGAAGCATATGTTCGGATGCAAGAAGTGACTTCCTCCAGTTCATGCGCATTAGATGCAAGTTGTCGCCGTGGATTCGAGAAAGTCAATGTTGTTTCCTTTGGAATCATCCCAAATCAGTCATGCATACGTGCAAAGTATTCTGTGGTTCGGAGACTTGCAACCTCCATTCTATATGTGTCCCTAGCACACCAAGCCACTGACTGATTTGTTCAGGAAAAGGAGTTGATGTGCTAATCCTAGGTCATGCACAAGACTTCAATATCCTTGATTATGGTTCCCCACCTGAACTCGGTAGTGTTTTATTGTAAGACTACCATGTGATAATGTTTGTCTAGGACAGCGTGTTCACATGTTCTAGCAGAACCAACTCATGTTTTGGAGCTTGCTATCGTAATTCATTTCCTGAGAATATTGCAATGTCATCTCGTCGATTTGTGTTGCAAACTTTCATTTTTCTTCCTAGACTCGATGAGTCTGGAATATCCTGACACCAACCAGATCTGAATCTCAGGCAGATGTGATGGTTGGAACATTTCCCCAAAAACTATAATATTGGTCCCTCGATAACTGGTAAAGTGGATGTAGTGGCCAGCACACCCCGCCGGGAGACCTAATATTGTAGTATCTTGATTGGAGAAGTTGGCCACCTCCCCATAAGGATTTCGTAGGATTTACCTCCGTAACTGTTCCTTATGGATTCTATTGCTTCCGAAGTCCGACCTTTTACTTGATGTTCTAGTTATCAAACCTTTTCAATAAATGGATTACGCTAGCACATCAAGGAGAACATTAGAAGCGGAGTACTAAATGTCTCTCGGTCGATCATCTAGATTTCGTCCCCTTGGCCTCGCTAAGGTGAAATCTGAGAAAGTGTTATCTTCCTTTGCATCTGCATCATCCATCATCATTCATCGTGGTAGCAAGTTTTGTTGCCAGGATCCTTGACACGGATATTGGTAAAATCTTGATGATTATGGAAATGCTCAAGTTCTTGAGAGCACGCACAAGAGCTACGTGTTATCATAGGTACTACCTGGGATTCCTCTCAGTTTCCTCGGCAATGCTATGACCTTTTCAAACAGTGAATTCACTCTCTATTGTTGGGTTCTTCCCCAGTTACCAGAATCATTCCCAGCATTTGCATTTTGTTCCCAGCTTGCACCGTCAATGTGCCATTCTACCATGGGTCTCTTCCATTTCCGGTGATAAGCAAATTCATTCATTACGTTGTCTTCAACAAGGTAATCCACATCATCCAAGTCCGAGTATGCCATTCTACCGAACCCCTCCAAACGATCACTCAAGAATTGCCTTAGGCTGGTATAAAGAGTTTCAATGATCTTTGAATCAAAGGTAATTCTTTTTGCCACTTAAGGGGATATTTCTACGAGTCACCTTCCCTAAGGTGCATCGTTATGGTATCATGGCAATTCAACTCCTCGCTACGTTGACCACCGATCACCACATTCTTAAGTCTGGAATTGTTGTCTACCTAGTGAACCTTTGTCATCTGCTTCACTCCATTCCTATGGATGTGTGCTTCATCTCTCAGCTCGAGAAATGTTGCTATGTCTCATTCCGTGGGTAAATCCTGAGTTGTTCGACCTTCGAGAAGAACAATTCTTTTAGGGTCTTTCCTTTCCTCTCGTTGTCATGATAGTTGGAGTTCTCAAGGCAAGACATCAAGACAATGATGGTGATCGAATCAACACTCTTATGGAGTGCACCCTGGATCGTGAAGATTATGCTAGTTGGCGTTCTCCCCATCGTCTTACCCTACACTTGAATCTCGGGTCGAGATTCTTGTTTAGTGGGGGCGAGTTGTCACATCCCTAGCTTATGGTGCTGCCTAGTGTTTGCATCATGTTTAAATTTTTGAAACTTGAACTGAGGAAATTTGGAAGCCTCAAAACCCTAAATAAAAGAAGGGCAAAAACCCTAAAATCTCATTCATTGTTCCAAAATGCTCTTCTTAGATGTTTAATATTTCTGGCAAGGGTTTTGATCCAAACCAAAAATAATGAACATTTTAAAAGGATTTATTTTTGGGACTTTGAATTTAAATCATTAGCTATTTGAATTTGAATTATATTCATATAATTAGAATATAATTTCAAATACCCCTGAAATATTTTATGAGCTTTTGGAAAAGTCCATCTAGCAAAATAAAAATATTCAGAGGAGTTTTTGACATTGTTTGAATTATTTTAAATTCAAAACAGTGGCAAAACAAATTTAAAAAAAACAAAACAGAAGAAAAGTAAAACAGAGCAGAACTTACCTCAGCCTACCTGGCAGCCTAGCTGCGGCCCAGCTTGACCAGCCCAGCCCACCTACCTCGCCGCTCGTCGTCTTCCTCTGCCAGTAGGCAGAGGCGAGGCGTGGCGCGCGCCCGAGAGCCCCGGCCACCTCCTGCTTCGCGCTGGAGGCCGCCCTTCGTCCTAATCCGCGCCACGGAGACGCCCAGCACCTTCCCCCTCACTCCCCCAAACCCTCTAGTGCCTCTCCCCTCTCCCACCGAGCTCATTCCCCTCCTCTGCTCTTCCTCCCTCTCATCACCGAACGCGCCTGCCGCCGCCGACTTGCACCACCGCGGCCATGGCCCCTCCCTCGTCCCCTCGAGCAGCCCAGGAGCTCTGCCTCAACCCCCTCTTCCTCCCCACCAAGCCAAGCCCCTCAGGAAGCTCTGCATCACCTCCACGCCGTCGTATTCATCCTCGACCGCCGCCGATGGTCGCCGCTCGATTCGCAGCAACGAGGACGCCCCCGAGCTCACCAACCCCTTCGTTCGATCCGCTGTGAGCTGCTGCGTCGATCCCCTCCCTCCCCTGGCACTTTTTCCCCCGCTAACGCCAATATCCACCGGAGCCGAGAGCTCTTCGCTGCCGGCCATGTCGCCGCCGTAGCCACCATTGCCTAGAGCTGCAACCGAGCACGCGGCCGTGCTCAGTGCAACCCCAGGAGGTCGTAACACCCCTCTTTGCCTCCTGTCGTGCTCCCTAACCCCGAAACCCAGTTCACCCGAACGCCGGCGCCGCCGTGAGTTTCATTCCGGTGAGCTCCGGCCACCCCAGCTCGCCCCGGTTGCACCGTTGGATGCGCGGGATCGCCAGCTTTCCGTAGAGCCCAACGGCGCCTCGAATGGTTCCCTGTATCGCAATCCCGAGCTGCCCCGCCGTTTCTGTCGTCGCCGGCGACAAGTCGCCGGCAGGTTTGACCTGATCGGCCCGGGGTTTGACCTCCCCTGACGTGTGGGCCCAGGCGCCTGCTTAATTAGTGTTAGGTTAGTTAGTGTTAATTAACTTAGCTAATTAGATGAGCCACTGACATGCGGGCCCCGCCCGGCTAACCAAGTTAATTAGGGTTAATTTTAATTAGGTTAGTTAGTCCAGACACTGACACGCAGGGCCCACAGGTCAGTTTGACCTGGACGG
Organism: Triticum dicoccoides; assembly: GCF_002162155.2. Taxonomy (NCBI): domain Eukaryota; kingdom Viridiplantae; phylum Streptophyta; class Magnoliopsida; order Poales; family Poaceae; genus Triticum; species Triticum dicoccoides. The sequence continues at coordinate 373,477,305 of NC_041385.1, forward strand.
CGCCCGTTGACCTGCTGACGTCACTATGAGGTCATGCTGACGCAATAATTCCTTTCTGGAATTTAAACAAATCTTAAATGATTTAATAATTCCAGAAAATGTTCAAAACTTCAAAAATTCATAGTAATTCAACCGTAACTCCAAATGAAACAAATTATATATGAAAAATTATCAGAAAAATCCAATCTATCCATCGGTACCATTTTCATGCATGTTAGAACAACTTATGCCTACTGTTCAGGACAATTCAATTAAATGGCATTTAAATAACCACATGTGGAGTTTGAATTTGAATCTTGGATTCAAACCAACTTCATTTAATCTGGTTTTAGTTGCATTAGCACAAAACACAGCATATTGCCATGTCACATTCATGCATCATATTGTGCATTGCATTTGATTGTGTTTTTCCTCAGTTGCCGGTGATTGCCCCCTTTCGATAGACGTGATACCGACGATGTGATCGTTGACACTGATGAAGACTCAATGTTATCTTCAGAAGTGCCAGGCAAGCAAAACCCCCTTGTTCATTCCGATAAAATCCCACTCTCTCACTCCTGCTCTCTTTTACTGCATTAGGACAACAACGACATAATTGTTACTTGCTGCGGTAGCTGAACCCCTTTATCCTTTGCATGACCTGTCATTGCCACAGTAAATAGATGAAACCCACTAGCATGAGTAGGAGTTGTTTGAGCCCTGATGTGCCTACTCATTCATGCTTGTTTGTCATGCCTGCTACTGCTTAGAGTTGAGTCAGGTCTGATTCATCGGGGATGAATCAGAGGTGTGTGAACATGTCCTACTGTTGAGTGCTAAGTGTGTGAACACGATTTGGTAAAGGTAGCAGTGAGAGGCCATGTAGGACTACATGGTGGGTTGTCTCATTGCAGCCGTCCTCAGGAACTGAGTTCTATGTTTGTGATCCATGAACAGTTACTACCACACATTGGGTTCCGGTAACTCGACCCCTCTCGACTTATTAATCAACATGATCTCTGTCCAGGAGTTGCAACTAGTTTCTGGTGTTTGTAGGTAGTGTTAGTAGTCTACCAAGTGGCACCCGGTACAGGTGGGCTTGGGACAGACTAGGCACAGTGGCCCGGTGTACCAAGTAGCACCCGGATGGTGGGCTTGGGAACCCTGCTCACATCCTTTGGGGCCGTGAGCGACACCCCGGCCGGATCTCCTTGCGGATGGAACCCGAATAGGCGATAAACCTGGACTAGAGACTTGTTCGGTTAGTCAGGTCGTTGCCGACTCCCTCGCCCGGCTTCCGCTTGAAGGTTGCCGAGGTACATGACGTGTACAGGGCGATAAGTGGCGAAAGCGTGTGTGAAGAAGTACACCCCTGCAGGGTTATCATTATCTATTCGAATAGCCGGATTCCTCGAATATGGAAACTTGGACCCCTTGTACAGTTCATAGACAAGTGAAAGTTGATACTCTAAAATACGCAAGATAAGCGTGAGTGCTATGGATGGCGTTCTCGTAGGGAAACGAGAGCGGATCCATAGTGGTGTATTGATATGGTGAATATGTGGACTCGTGTGCGCCACCTCAAAAGAGTTACTTGCAGTCGTAGTTCAGGATAGCCACCGAGTCAAAGCTGGCTTGCTGCAGTTAAACCCCACCACCCCCTTGTTGATAATGATGCATATGTAGATAGATCTGATGTAAGTCTTGCTGGGTACATTTGTACTCACGTTGCTTAATTTATGTTTTTGCAGAGAGACTTCAGTCTCGCTAGTAGTACCTCATGGACTTCGACGTTTAGCTTGTTACCTCAGCTACGATATTGTGCCCTCGGCAGGATCTGGTAGATAGTCAGGCTTCTCAGCCTTTTTCATTTATAGATGTCTGTACTCAGACATGATAGCTTCCGCTTGTGCTTTTATTTGTATGCTCTGAATGTTGGGTCATGAGACCCATGTTTGTAATATCTCGCTCCTCGGAGCCTATTGAATAAACTACTTGAGTCGTAGAGTCATTTTGTGATGCCATGTTGTATTGCACATATCGAGCATATTGTGTGTATGTTATTGAAATGCTTGGTATGTGTGGGATCTGACTATCTAGTTGTTTATCTTTAGTAGCCTCTCTTACCGGGAAATGTCTCCTAGTGTTTCCACCGAGCCATGGTAGCTTGCTACTGCTCCGGAACACTTAGGCTGGCCGGCATGTGTCCTTCTTCGTTCCTGTGTCTGTCCCTTCGAGGAAATGTCACGCGATGAATACCGGAGTCCTGTTAGCCCGCTACAGCCCGGTTCACCGGAGTCCTGCTAGCCCAGTGCTACAGCCTGGATTCACTCGCTGATGACCGACACGTTCGATGCTGGGTCATGGATGCCTGTCCCTGTAAGTTAGTGCCACTTTGGGTTCACGACTAGCCATGTCAGCCCGGGTTCTTTGTCATATGGATGCTAGCGACACTATCATATACGTGAGCCAAAAGGCGCAAACGGTCCCGGGACAGGTAAGGTGGCACCCGTGGGAATACCGTGCGTGAGGCCGCAAAGTGATATGATGTGTTACATGCTGGATCGGTGTGGCATTGAGTCGGGGTCCTGACATGGCATTTCCGTAGCCATTCTGAGATATATTGCCATGCAACTTCCATCATCGTCATATACATGACTTGAGCATTTATTGTCATATTGCTTTGCATGATCGTAAGATATCTAGCATGATGTTTTCATGGCTTGTCCTTTTTTGATGTCATTGCTATGCTAGATCATTGCACATCCTGGTACACGGCCGGAAGCATTCATATAGAGTCATATCTTTGTTCGAGATATCGAGTTGTAATATTGAGTTGTAAGTAAATAAAAGTGTCATCATCATCATTATTAGAGCATTGCCCCAGTGAGAAAAGTATGAAGGAGACTATGATTCCCCCACAAGTCGGGATGAGACTCCAGACTTTATGAAAAATAAAAGAGGCCAAAGAGGCCCAAATAAAAAAAGAGGCCAAAGGAGCCCACCAAAAAGAAAGAAAAAAATGAAAAATAAAAGAAAAAAATGAGAGAAAAAGAGAGAAGGGGCAATGTTACTATCCTTTTACCACACTTGTGCTTAAAAGTAGCACCATGTTCTTCATAGAGAGAGCCTCCTATGCTTTCAATTTCATATACTAGTGGGAATTTTCATTATAGAACTTGGCTTGTATATTCCGTTGATGGGCTTCCTCAAATGCCCGAGGTCTTCATGAGCAAGCAAGTTGGATGCACACCCACTTAGTTTCAGTTTGAGCTTTCATACACTTATAGCTCTAGTGCATCCGTTGCATGGCAATCCCTACTCGCTCACATTGATATCTATTGATGGGCATCTCCATAGCCCGTTGATACGCCTAGTCGATGTGAGACTTTCTCCTTTTTTTGTCTTCTCCACATAACCCCCACCATCATATTCTATTCCACCTATAGTGCTATGTCCATGGCTCACGCTCATGTATTGCGTGAAAGTTGAAAAAGTTCGAGATTATTAAAGTATGAAACAATTGCTTGGCTTGTCATCGGGGTTGTGCATGATTAAATACTTTGTGTGATGAAGATAGAGCAATAGCCAGACTATATGATTTTGTAGGGATAACTTTCTTTGGACATGTTGTTTTGAAAAGACATGATTGCTTTATTGGTACGCTCGAAGTATTATTGTTTTTATGTCAAATGATAGACTATTGCTTTGAATCACTTGTGTCTTAATATTCATGCCATGATTGGACATATGATCAAGATTATGCTAGGTAGCATTCCACATCAAAAATTATCTTTTTTATCATTTACCTACTCGAGGACGAGCAGGAATTAAGCTTGGGGATGCTGATACGTCTCCGTCGTATCTATAATTTTTGATTGTTCCATGCCAATATTATACAACTTTCATATACTTTTGGCAACTTTTTATACTATTTTTGGGACTAACATATTGATCCAGTGCCCAGTGCCAGTTCCTGTCTGTTGCATGTTTTTTGTTTCACAGAAACCCCATATCAAACAGAGTCCAAACGGGATAAAAACGGACGGAGAATTATTTTGGAATATTTATGATTTTTGGGAATTTAAATCAACGCGAGACGGTGCCCGAGGGGGCCAGGAGATAGGGGGGCTCCCCAGGGAGGCAGGCACGCCCTGGACTCTCCTGAGTCCCCCATAAGGCGGTTACCGCTCTTCTTTTGGCACAAGAAAGCTAATTTTATGAGAAAGATCTGGGCGAAAGATTCACCCCAATCGGAGTTACAGATCTCCGGATATAAAAGTAACGGTGAAGGGGCAAAATCTGAGAACGCAGAAACAGAGAGATAGATCCAATCTCGGAGGGGCTCTCGCCCCTCCCAAGCCATGGGAGCCAAGGACCAGAGGGGAAACCCTTCTCCCATCTAGGGGGAGGTCAAGGAAGAAGAAGAAGAAAGGGGCCTCTCCCCCCCTTGCTTCTGGTGGCGCCAGAGCGCTGCCGGGGGCCATCATCATCACCGCAATCTTCACCAACACCTCTGCCAGCTTCACCAACATCTCCATCACCTTCCCCCTTCTATACTCAGCGGTCCACTCTCACGCAACCCGCTGTACCCTCTACTTGAACATGGTGCTTTATGCTTCATATTATTTTCCAATGATGTGTTGCCATCCTATGATGTCTGAGTAGATTTTCGTTGTCCTATCGGTGATTGATGAATTGCTATGATTGGTTTGTATTGCATGTTTTATTATTGGTGCTGTCCTATTGTGCCCTCCGTGTCACGCAAGCGTGAGGGATTCCCGCTGTAGGGTTTGCACTATGTTTATGATTTGCTTATGGTGGGTGGCGTGAGTGATAGAAGCACAGACCCGAGTAAGTAGGTTGTTTGTGTATGGGATAAAGGGGACTTGATACTTTAATTCTATGGTTGGGTTTCACCTTAATGAATCTTTAGTATTTGCGGATGCTTGCTAGAGTTCCAATCATAAGTGCATATGATCCAAGTAGAGAAAGTATGTTAGCTTATGCCTCTCCCTCAAATAGAATTGCAATAGTGATTACATGTCTAGTAACGTAGTCAATTGCTTAGGGACAATTTCACAACTCCTATCACCACTTTTCCACACTCACTATATTTACTTTATTGCAAATTTACTTCAACAACCCCTACTTTTTATTTACGTGTTCTTTATTATCTTGCAAACCTATCCTATCACACCTACAAAGTACCTCTAGTTTCATACTTGTTCTAGGTAAAGCGAACGTCAAGCGTGCGTAGAGTCGTATCAGTGGCCGATAGGACTTGAGAGAATATTTGTTCTACCTTTAGCTCCTCATTGGGTTCGACACTCTTACTTATCGAAAGAGGATACAACTATCCCGTATACTTGCGGGCCATCAGTGCCATAGGAACAACTTCCTGTGCCCTGCTACACACTAGTTGAAGTGATGGTTCAATAACCTCATCAAGTGTCCACCATCCTCCCACTCAATTCTTTCAAGAGAAACTTTTCCTCGAGAAAGGACCCGTGTCGGTGTACAAAAGTGGGGGCTCTGCTTTTAACCCCTTTACTTGTCCACGGGCAGTCAGAGCCACCCGCCACGGCCACGCATAATAGGGCAGGAAAGGGAAGCCGGAGAGAAGCTGAAGGCACAAGACAAACAAAACAACGACAAGGACCTAGGCCACAAAGATCGGATGGATGAAGCAGGTTTCCCGGCAAGACCCTTGTCAGGGAAGCTCGCCCACACCAGCTGATCGAGCCACCTTTGAGCCCACCAACGCTAGACAAACGCATTGGGACAGGGCTCGGGAGGCACCTCCGTGGTGGAATGCAGATCTTTGTGAAGACAAAGAATAGTCAAGATCAAATGAGGATAGGAAGGCAACAATCCTCGGCAGGGGTCTTATCGAGGAAACCCACGAGACTCCCGGCAAGGCCCTTGCCGGGGATGACAGCGTGCCACGGCAAGACCCTTCCGGGCCACCTTGCAAGGCACTCGCCAAGCGCGCCAGCAGGGCCACTGCCAGGCCCATGCCAGCCAAGTCTCCGCCACCGTTTGCATGCAGCTGCCGACCCAACCAGTTGGGCAGGCACCTGCGTGGCAATATGCAACCCTTCATGGAGGCTCCACCACCGCGCCACCTCAGCTGCATGCCTACCTACATGGCACCGCATGCATCGCTAGCCAGGGCATGTGTCAAAGCAAGGAGGAGCGGCGATGGACGGGACGGGCCTCGCTCCCGTCCCCGATAAAGTGAAGGGACACCTAAGCCTTGCATTAAATGCACTTTGTCCTGTAATACCAGCGATAAGCTCACAGCACTATAGCACTTTCCACCTCATGTGTGCCACTGTGGCAGCCCCTTTCGCCTATAAAAGGAGGCCCATGGCGCACTGGAAAAGGATTCGGCTCTTTCGAACCTGGCAGCACCCAGAGCTAGTTCAAGATCTCAAGAACACTAAATACATCCACCAAAGCAGGATCATAGGGTTTTACGCATCTTTGCCGCCTGAACCTGGGTAAATCCCCTTTGTGTTGTCTACTAGTCCTGCTCTTCTCACGATCCCCGTGCCCCGCAACCGTAGTAGGGGTTCCAGTGATCCCATAGGTGTCGTTTCCCACTAACAGCTTTGGCGCGCCAGGTAGGGGGCCCAATTGTGACAATCTGGTCTAGCAGTTGACCTAGCTGTTTTTAATTGCCATGGCCCCTAAGAAGAAGACGACCACGGCGATCGGTTCATCCCGGACCGGGTTGCTAGTACCGGTGCGGACCAGTAGCGGGCCAGTCGCGGAGAGAACCCGTGGCGCGGCCCGTGAACACCCACATCACCCTGGCGGTCCAGGCCTGGCGAGTGGCGTCGTTCGCGCGCCAGGCGACGAGCCACCAGTCGTGGGCTCCAGAGACAGAGTCAGGCCCCCCGCGGGCGGCGCGGGGCCCTCCAGGGGCGCCGCCATCCCGCCAGACGGCGGTGCGGCGACCTCCAAGACACCAACACCGGCGCCCATGGCGCGCTCTTCCCAGGTTGTGCATGATGAGCTGCGTCACCCTGTTGGTGACCCTGCAGGCCGACCTGCGAAGAGTCCCATGCGCCCATCACATGATGGGGAGGGCCAGCATGCGCGCCGAGGTGCTAACGGAGGTGGCGAACGGCTGCGGGGCCGTGACACAGCTCCTTCTAACGTGGTTGGAACTCGAGGCGCATCGCGGTCCACCCAGCTTCTTCCGCCACCCACGCCAGCGGAAGCCCTAGCACGCGTGGAGCTGCTCCTCGATTTTCCTCCCGCCACGGATAATCTTGATGAATGGAGGGCCACCGTCCGGAGCCTCGTCAGCATCGCCAACAACGATGAGTTGCGGCCGGCGGGACCCGTAGGCCGTCGCTCCGCCGGGCCACCGCATGCCAGCGGAGGCCGTGCCGGAGGCGATGCAGCCACGGTGTACTCCCCACCTCCATCTCGGCCACCCCGGGCGACGGTCCGTCGCGACGATGCTCGTGATTATATCTCCATCATGTCGTCCGACCCGTGAACCAACCGCGATCAGTGTCAAGTCCTTCGGGAGCGGGTTCATGAGGATGCTCGAACTACCATCAAGCACCGACGTGATGCGCGCCACCAGTCGGACAGGCAGGCAGGGCCCGCTACGGACGACCCAGCGCCAGGAGGCTACTGTGGCCTACCCTACGAGGTGGGTTGTCCAGCTTTCACTAGTGAGTTGTGGCAGTTCCAGTGGCCCTCCCACCGTACGTTCAAGACCGACGTTGGCGAGAAGTACTATGGCAAGACTCACCCGTCAGAGTTCCTCAGCATCTACACCATTGCGATGCAAGCTGCTGGGGCCCGCGACGATAAGGTGCTTGCCGACTACTTCCCGTTGGCACTCAGGCCTAATGTTATGTCATGGTTGATGCACTTGCCGGTGGATTCCATCTCTTCTTGGGCGGATTTGTGCCATGAGTTTGTTGGCACTTTTACAGGAGGTAACCAAGCTCATGGCCAGGCGAGTGATTTACACATCATCCCCCAGAAGGAAGGGGAAAACTTGCGCAAGTACATCCAAAGGTTCAGGCGGGTGCAGTACAACATCCCCGATGTTCATCCCGCCGCTGTGATCAGTGCGTTCCACCAGAATGTGCGCAACCGCAAGATGCGCGAAGAGCTGACGATGAACAAGGTCAAGGATGTGGCCGAGCTTTATGTCCTGGCCGATCGATGCGCTCGCGCTGAAGAGGGAAGGAAGTATCCCGGCGAAGATGCCGGTGCAGAAACCGACTCCACTGGCGACACCGCCACCCCAGTGAAGAAGGGCCGACGCTGTAACAGGAAGCGCAAGGGCAAGGCCGTGCTTGCCGTCGAGGGATCCGACGACACCGGTGCCACCAAGAAGACCAAGGCGAGCGACCCCGGCAAGGAGGTTGCCGGGTGTGTCGCTTGCCGGGCCTTGGCAGCTGCGGACAAGCCAGGAGGCTCCGACAAGCAGTACTGCAAGATCCACCGCACCAAGGGCCATGACCTCCAAAACTGCCGGCAGGTAGAGCTGCTCACCGAGAAGCAGAATGCCGAGTACGAGCGGCGGGACAAGGAGAAAGGCCCAGATGGTGCCGAGGGATCTGGCAAGAAACATGGCGGACAAGGAGGCCGCCGCGGCAAGGATAATCAGCAGGAGACGCCCACCCAGGGCCGCGACAAGAAGCAGGAAGACGATGATCATGACGAGGACGACGAGTCCGGCAACCACGAGTTTTAGAAAGCCACAGAGGCCATGTGCATCGATGTTGGCGCCTTGCCGCATGCGTCCCACCGCCAACTCAAGCAGTGGGCGCGTGAGATCACGGCGGTGGAGCCATCATTCGACGCACGGAAGCTGCTGAAATGGTCCAGCATGCCCATCATTTTCGACACTGAGGGCCACCCTGACCGCACTACTGCGGTCGGGTGCTTGCCATTGTTGGTTTCACCAACAATCCGCAACCTCAAGGTGACAAAGATGTTGGTTGACGGTAGGGCCGGCCTGAACTTGATCTCGCCTGTTGTGGTCAAAAAGCTGCAGTTCCCCGATGGAGACCACCAGGAGACGGGCACGTTCCAAGGGGTTAACCCGGGGAGGAGCCAGCCAAAGGGAAAGGTCACGCTGCCCGTGACATTCGGAGGCGAGCTGAACCACAGGACGGAAAGGATTGTTTTTTATGTAGCCGAGATCCCCTTACCTTACAATGGGATCCTCGGCCGCCCGACACTAGCCAAGTTCATGGAGGCTTCACACTATGCCTACAACATGCTAAAGATGCTCGGGACGATGAACATCATCACCGTCCCCTCCGACAAGAAAGATGCGTTGATCTGCACCGACCAACTCAACCGGGAAGCAGTTACAGCAGCTGCCGCTAAGGCACCTGCTCCTGCCGACGGAGCCCCAAGGGGGAGGAAGACCGGCGAGACCCCTCGCACCCACTCCGGCAAGCACACCTCTTCGGGGTGTTGCGCCTCCATTGAGAATGTGCCAGAGAGCTCCGCCGGCAAGAGCAAGAAGTCCAGAGCCATACCATCAGAGACCAAGAAGGTGCCCATCAAGGAGGACGGCACGGGGGGAGCTTTTACCATAAGCTGCACGCTCGACGGCAAATAGGAAAGCGAGCTCGTCACCTTCCTGCGGGCGAATGTCGATGTGTTTGCATGGAAAGCCTCCGACATCCCCGGCATTCCCAGGGAGGTGATTGAGTACCACCTTGCTGTCTGTCCTCATGCGTGGCCCGTCAAGCAAAAGGTCAGGAAGCAAGCTCTGGAGAGGCAGGAGTTCATCACGGAGGAAATCAAAAAGCTAGAGGCGGCAGGCTTGGTGAGAGGAATACTCCATCCGATGTGGTTGGCCAATCCGGTAGTAGTACGCAAGGCAAATGGGAAGTGGAGGCTGTGTATTGATTACACAGACATCAATAAGGCAAGTCCAAAGGATCCCTTCCCGTTACCGCGCATCGACTAGATTGTTGACTCCATGGCTGGGTGTGACCTGTTATCATTCCTTGACGCCTACTCAGGATACCACCAGATTTTCATGGCAAAAGAAGACGAGGAAAACACAACATTTATCACCCCATGTGGTACTTACTGCTTTTTACGGATGCCTTTCGGGTTGAAGAGTGCTGGCTCATCCTTTGCAAGAGCGGTCCAAATTGGTTTTGAACCCCAGCTACATACAAATATGGAAGCTTATATGGATGATATAGTGGTCAAAACCAAGGACAAAGCAACACTTGTGCAAGATCTGGAGGAAACATTCAAAAACCTGTGCAAGATCAACCTCAAATTGAACCCTAAGAAGTGTGTCTTCGGTGTCCCGTCCGGCAAGCTTCTCGGGTTCTTTGTGTCGCAGCGCGGGATTGAGGCAAACCCAGACAAGATTCGGGCCATCGAGCAGATTGAAGCACCCAAACGGATCAAGGTCGTGCGTCGGCTCACTGGCTGCGTTGCCGCCATGAGTAGATTCATCTCCAAATCCGCGGAGCGTGCGCTCCCTTTTTTCAAGATCTTAAAGAAGATGGGCCCAGTGGAGTGGACCCCAGAGGCCGAGGCAGAGTTGCAAGACTTGAAGAAGTACCTCTCCTCTGCCCTGGTGCTGGTTGCGCCCAAACCACAAAAACCATTGCTCCTATATCTAGCGGCAACAAACCAAGTAGTTAGCGCCGCATTGGTGGTGCAGAGAGAGGTCGACAAGGAGACAGCAGCAGCGGCAGAGTCAACGGTTGGCGGGCCCAAACCCTCCCTGGCAGGGCTCGGACCCGGCAAGACTGAGTCCCCGGCAGGGCTCGGTCCCGGCAAGACTGGCGCCAGTACGACAGGACCCGCACGGCCAGGTGAAGTGGCGCAAAGGAAGAAGATGGTGCAGCACCCGGTTTACTTCGTCAGCTCCCTCTTGCAGGAGGCTAGGTCGAGGTATTCAGGTGTGCAAAAATTGCTCTTCGGCCTCCTTATGGCCTCGAGGAAGCTGCGCCACTACTTCCAAGCGCACGAGATCATCGTGGTTACCCGCCTTCCGTTGCAACGGATACTGCATAACCCAGATGCAACAGGAAGGGTCGTGGAATGGGCCCTGGACCTGTCAAGTTTTGGTCTAAAGTTTGAAAGTACCTCGACGATCTAGAGCAGAGTCTTGGCGGAGTTTGTTGCAGAGTGGACCTCGATGCCTGACACAGAGGTACAGGAGACTACTCTCCCCGGTGAGGAAACAAGCGGCAACTGGATAATGAACTTTGATGGGGCCTTTTCGCTGCAAGGCACCGGTGCTGGTGTGCTTCTTGTTGCACCCACCGGAGAGCACCTCAAGTACGTCATCCAAATGCACTTTCCCTGGGAGATGTCAACCAACAACGCCACCGAGTACGAGGGTTTGTTTGCCGGTCTCAGGATCGCGGCAGACCTCGTAGTTAAAGAGCTCGTCGTCAGGGGCGACTCGCAACTCGTCGTCAGGTAGGTCAACAAAGATTATCAAAGCCCGTTGATGGAAGCTTACGTAGATGAGGTGAGGAAATTGGAGGAGTGCTTTGACGGTATACAAGCGGAGCATGTCCCTCGGACAGAGAACGACATCGCCGACTACCTGTCAAAGCGCGTTGCCCTCAAGCTACCTATGGAACTAGGTACTTTTGTGCTTCAGTTAACTCAACCATCCGTTGAGCCGTCGGCCGGGCAGAACAAGCAAAGGAAGCTAGGCTCCGGCAAGTACTTCCCCACTGAGCTCCCTGGAGCCGCCGCCGAAGATGTTGCCGTGGATGTCGATCCTGCCGTGGGACAACCGACTCCGGCAGTACCTCAGGTCATGGCCATGGAGACGGCCGCTCCCATGGCAGAAGAGATGCCTTTGGTCCTTGTCGTCGAGCCACGGGCTCCGGCATGGGCGCAGCACACCATCCGATTCCTTCAAAAAGGAGAGCTTCCTAAGGAGTAGGAAGAGGCAGAAAGAGTAGCCCACCGGTCTGCTCTGTACCAATTCATTGATAAAAGTATTGTACAGAAAAAGACTGAATGGGGTGAAATTGAAGTGCATCTCCCGGGAGGAAGGACTAAAGCTGTTGGCAGATATACATGGAGGCATATGTGGCTCCCACATAGGGTCGAGGGCCCTTGCCGGCAAGGCTTTCCGGCAAGGTTTCTTCTGGCCCACCGCCCTCTAGGATGCGACGACACTAGTAACAAGGTGTGAAGGGTGCCAGTTCCATTCGAAGAAGCTTCATCAACCAGCTCAAGCCCTTCAAACTATCCCCCTCCCCTGGCCCTTCTCGGTCTGGGAGCTTGACATATTGGGCAACTTCCCCCATGCTGTCAGGGGCTTTGAGTACTTGTACATCGCAATCGACAAGTTCACGAATTCGCCAGAGGTGGAAGCAGTGAGGAAGGTGACGGCGCAGTCAGCCATCAAGTTCTTCAAGGGACTAGTGTGTCGTTTTGGGATACCCAACAGGATCATCACCGACAATGGCACACAGTTCACAAGCCACGCCTTCATGCAATACATTGAGGATCTCGGCAACAGGGTCTGTTTTGCCTCCGTGGCAGATCCACAGAGCAACGGCCAAGCGGGGAGAGAAAATGCTGATGTCCGGCGAGGCTTAAGGAGGAAGACTTTTGACAGGCTGCACAAAAGTGGAAGACGCTGTATTGGTGAGTTGCCGGCGGTTCTTTGGTCGATCAGAACAATGCCAAATCGAGCCACCGGCCAGACACCCTTTGCCTTGGTCTACGGGGCAGAAGCAGTTCTCCCCACGGAGCCCATATACGGGTCACCTCGAGTGCTCGCTTATGATGATCTTGAGCAAGAGCGATTGGGGCAAGATGACGCAACGCTCCTTGAGGAAGATAGTCTCCGGGCGGCTGTGAGAGCAGCACGCTACCAGCAAGCCTTGCGCCGCTACCATAGCCGCAAGGTCCATGCCCGGAGCCTTGAGTAAGGTGACCTTGTTCTTCTGCATGTTCAAACGGCCAAGAATTCCAACAAGTTGACGCCGAAGTGGGAAGTCCCTTATCGGGTAACACGAGTCACCAGGCCCGGTGCAGTCCTCCTGGAGACCGAAGATGTCATTCTAGTGAGTAACTCCTAGAACATCGAGCATCTTCACAAGTTTTACCCATAAGGCGCGGCTGCCGGGCCTCCCGACAAGCCACCCTTTTGTACAAGCCTTGCCGGCAAGGCATGTAACCCTTTGTACAAAGCCAGGCGCAGACCCTGAGCACTAATAAACAAAGCGCTAGCGCCCTAAGTTATAGCATGCATGCTAGGTCGAGTCTCCTCCTCGGTTAGGGTTGATAGTGCTTGGCAGCGGCTAACCCCTAGCTTAGAGGTCGAGTGTGCATCTTTCTGTTTCTTCCCTGTCCTTTTTGGTTCGCAGGACACGTAAGTATTTCTGCCGAGCTGTTTGGGAGAGAGGAACGAACCGGTTCCTCGACCCCGGCAAGCCAAGGTTGCCGGGGGCTGCAAATACAAGGATCCGTCCGCGGCAAGCCAAGGTTGCCGGGGGCTGCAGGTCCAGGTAAGTCTTTTATCCTCTATCATGCATTTCGTTATGAACTGGGGGATGTGAAACCGCGTTTTATATCCAAGCTAACGTGCTCCCCTCTTTCCGAACCCAAGGATTGTCTCATGGGTCCGAGGTTGGTCGTAGTCGCGACAGCAATGGGATAGAACATGGAGCCCAAACTCATCTCATCCCTGCCTCCGCCAAAAGCGTGAGAAAGGTCGAGCAAGATGGGGGAACGGCGAGGCCTGTTGCCGGGTGAAAAACGTTTACTTTAGATGGCAACAAGGATTCGATCCTTGCCGTGGGTTTCACCCGTGAACGAAAAGCCCAGCAAACATCCCTTTTTCATTAAAAACGTCCCGTACAGGTACAGTTCATACGGAATGAAAAACATGAACAGGGGGATTACAAGTTCTAAATCTAACAAAGGCCCGAAGGCTTACAAGTCTAAAAAGAGATAAGGTGCCCGTAATCCCTTTCTTGTCCCTCTCCTCAGGAAATGGAGCAAGAAGGCAAAAGGGCAAAAGGGGCGCCTAGGAGAAGCACGAGCAGCAGAACGCACCAGGAGAACATCCCGCTGGCCACCCCAAAGGGAGGCTGGTGATGATGATGATGGTAGAAGAGCTAGAAGAAGAGGCGACAGGACTGTCGATACACTACGAAGGCGTCGGTGCCTGCATACTCCGACTTGACGGCCTTGCCGCCCGCCCTCTTCCTCTTCCACAGCCTCCCCACGCAGCCGCCCATGGAGGCGACCCCGAGAAGTTCAAGGTGTCGGCGACACGGATGATGGGGTCGCCAGTGCCACCCGGAGGGGCACCCGACACCTAGTCAGACCCGTCATCCTGCCGCCCGCTACCCTCGTCGTCGCTGCCACTGTCCTCCTCGTCACCCTCGCTCAAGGAGGAATATTCGTCATCGGAGGAGCTCTCCATGCAGCACCTTACGCGAGTCCCGAAGTGCCCGAAGATCTTGACGGAGAGGAGGCCACCCTCCATTAATTTTGAAATGGAGAGTGAGCCCCTCCGTCAAGCTATGGACGTGGGTGAAGGTCTTCCACCCTCGACGAAGGTACATGACATGAGGGGTGGGGAACTCGACATCGGCCCATATGCCGTTGTTCCCACAACCCCTCATATCCAGCCGCAATGCCTGCGGTGGATCCAGCTCAATCTCCCATGCGAATGGAGTCGGGAGGCGAAGACGACGGCGCGACGGCTGGCGTAGCCTCATGAAGAACTCGCAAGGGTTGTCCCCGGCGTGGCCCTCCACCAGAGGAGGGGCCGCTGGCAGAGGCGAAGCCGATCTGCCGCCCCGTCCTCCTCTCCCTCGAGCGCCATGGCAGCCTCGACCTCGCCCCCTCCCCCTCCCTTTAATTGGCGGCTCCACCGCCACAAGCTCTTGGGGAGGCGCGATGCATTGTCTAGCCGAGACCCTCGCCGCCACTGATGAAGCGTCGCCATGCCCCCTCGCCATGGCAGAAGAAAGGAGGAAGCAGGAATGGGGAGAGGCAGATGGCGAAGGGTTCAGAGGCACCATTCCTCCCGACCCCTCTTTATAAAGGGGAGGGGGCGAGGCCGGCCGCCCCCTCTCGGCCAATCCGGCCCGTTGAAGTGACAGCAAGCGGGGCAGTCGACCGCCCTCCCCGCTCCATTGAAGGCGCGTGGGAATCGACCCACGCACGTGCACAACTTCCCACATCCCGCGCGCCTGTCATTCGCCCTACATCATGCATGCAGCGAACGTGGCGCGAGGGATAGGCGCAGTGGGACGCGTGGAACGACGGTTCCCAAGCAAGGGAAGTAAATGAGCAGCGGCCCTGCGGTCTCAAAGAGACACGCAAGCCGCGTCTTTACTGTCCACAACGGAATGATGCCAGCATGCTTCCGTCGTGCGCGCGCACAACGGAAACGTCACGCGTTCAACACGGGTCATGGGGAAGCGCAGTGGACGGAGCATTTACCGCGGCAAAATCCGCCCCAACTGCCCGCGCACCGTTCTGGGCCTGGCCCAACAACGTGCTGCGCTTATGTATGGCCCAGGCCCGGGGGCTCCTGTCGGTGTACAAAAGTAGGGGCTCTGCTTTTGACCCCTTTACTTGTCCACGGGCAGTCAGAGCCACCCGCCACGGCCACGCATAACAGGGCAGGAAAGGGAAGCTGGAGAGAAGCCGATGGCACAAGACAAACAAATCAACGACAAGGACCAAGGCCACAAAGATCGGATGGACGAAGCAGGTTTCCCCGGCAAGGACCCTTCCCAGGGCAGCCTCAGCGGCCCCGGCAAGACCCTTCCGGGGCAGCTCGCCCACACCAGCTGAGCGAGCCACCTTTGAGCCCACCAACGCTAGACAAACTCATTGGGACAGGGCTCAGGAGGCACCTCCGTGGTGGCATGCAGATCTTTGTGAAGACAAAGAATAGTCAAGATCAAATGAGGATAGGAAGGCAACAATCCTCGGCAGGGTTCTTACAGAGGAATCACACGAGACCCCTGGCAAGGCCCTTGCCGGGGATGACAGCGTGCCGTGGAAAGACCCTTGCCGGAACACCCGGCAAGGCACTCACCAAGCGTGCTAGCAGGGCCACTGCCAGGCCCACGCCAGCCAAGTTGCCGCCACCGTTCGCATGCAGCTACCGACCCAACCAGCTGGGCAGGCACCTGCGTGGTAATATGCAGCCCTTTGTGGAGGCTCCACCACCGCGCCACCTCAGCTGCCTGCCTGCCTACAGGGCACCGCATGCATCGCTAGCCAGGGCGCGTGTCAAATCAAGGAGGAGTGGCGATGGACGGGACGGGCCTCGCTCCCGTCCCCGATAAAGTGAAGGGACACCTAAGCCTCACATTAAATGCACTTTGTCCTGTAATACCAGCGATAAGCTCACAGTGCTGTAGCACTTTCCACCTCCTGTGTGCCACTGTGGTAGCCCCTTTCGCCTATAAAAGGAGGCCCATGGCACACTGGAAAAGGATTCGGCTCTTTCGAACCTGGCAGCTCCCAGAGCTAGTTCAAGAGCTCAAGAACACTAAATACATCCACCAAAGCAGGATCGTAGGGTTTTACGCATCTTTGCGGCCCGAACTTGGGTAAATCCCCTTTGTGTTGTCTACTAGTCCCTCTCTTCTCACGATCCCCGTGCCCCGCAACCGTAGTTGGGATTCCAGTGATCCGATAGGCGTCGTTTCCCACCGACAACCCATTTATGGAAATAATCACTTTTGCTTCCGGATCTGAATTAGGAGGTATACCCAACTGTTTTTGGGTGTCCTATGAAGATGCATTTTACCCTCTTTGGATTCGAGCTCGTCAGGCAAAACTTTTCACATAAGCGTCACAGCCCCAAATTTTTAAGAAATGACAGCTTAGGTTTCTCTAAACCATAGTTCATACGGTGTCATCTCAACGGAATTACGTGGTGCCCAATTTAAAGTGGATGCGGTTGTCTCTAATGCCTAACCCATAAACGATAGTGGAGTGGTAATTCGATAAGAGACATCATGGTATGCGCCATATCCAATAGGGTGCATTTATGATGTTCGGACACACCACCACACTATGGTGTTCCAAGCGGTATTAGTTATGAAACAATTTCCACAAGGTCTTAATTGTGTAAGAAACTCGTAACTCAGATATTCATCTCTATGATCATATCACAGACATTTTGTCCTCTTGCCACGATGATCTTCAACTTCACTCTGAAATTGCTTGAACCTTTCAATAATTCAGACTCGTGTTTCATCAAGTAAATATATTCAGAATCTACTCAAATCATCTGTGAAGTAAGAGCATAATGATATTCACTGCGTGCCTCGGCACTCATTGGATTGCACACATGAAATGTATTACTTCCGACAAGTTGCTCTCTTGTTTCATCTCACTGAAAAACGAGGCCTTTCAGTCATCTTGCCCATGTGGTATGATTTGCATGTCTCAAGTGATTCAAAATCAAGTGAGTCCAAACGATCCATCTGTATGGAGTTTCTTCATGCATATATACCAATAGACATGGTTCACATGTCTCAATCTTTTCAAAACGAGTGAGTCCAAAGATCCATCAACATGGAGCTTCTTCATGCGTTTTATACCAGTATGACTCAAATGGCAGTGCCATAAGTATGTGGTAGTGTCATTACTATATTATATCTTTTGGTATGAACATGTGTATCACTACGATCGAGATTCAATAAACCATTCATTTTAGGTGCAAGACCGTTGAAGGTATTATTCAAATAAACAGAGTAACCATTATTCTCCTTAAATGAATAAACATATTGCGAGAAACATAATACAATCATGTCTATGCTCAATGCAAACACCAAATAACAATTATTTAGGTTTAACACCAATCTCGATGGTAGAGGGAGCAGGCGATGCTTGATCACATCAACCTTTGAAACACTTCCAACACACATCGTCATCTCACCTTTAGATAGTCTCCTTTTATTCTGTAGCTCTTTTATTTCGAGTTACTAACACTTAGCAACCGAACCAGTATATTAATACCTTGGTGCTACTAGGAGTACTAGTAAAGTACACATGTATATCCAATATACTTTTGTCAACCTTGCCAGCCTTCTCATCTACCAAGTATCTAGGGTAGTTCTGCTTCAGTGACCGTTCCCTCATTACAGAAGCACTTAGTCTCGGGTTTGGGTTCAACCTTGGGTTTCTTCACTAGAGCAGCAACTGATTAGCCGTTTCATGAAGTATCCCTTCTTGCCCTTGCCCTTCTTGAAACTAGTTGTTTTACTAACCATCAACAATTGATGCTCCTACTTGATTTCTACTTTCACGGTGTCAAACATCGCGAATTGCTCAAGGATCATCATGTCTATCCCTGATATGTTATAGTTCATCACGAAACTCTAATAGCTTGGTGGCAGTGACTATGGAGAACCATCACTATCTCATCTGGAAGATTAACTCCCACTCGATTCAAGTGATTGTAATACTCAGACAATCTGAGCACATGCTCAATGATTGAGCTTTTCTCCCTTAGTTTGCAGGTTAAGAAACTTGTCGGAGGTCTCATACCTCTTGACATGGGCACGAGCCTGAAATCCTAATTTCAACTCTTGGAACATCTCATATGTTCTGCGACGTTTCAAAAAAATTCTTCGGTGCCTCAATTCTAAACCGTTTAACATTACGCACTGAACTATCACATAGTCACCAAAACGTGTATGTCAGATGTTCGCAACATCCACAAATGACGCTCGAGGTTCAGCACACCGAGCGGTGCATAAAGGACATAAGCCTTCTGTGCAGCAATGAGGACAATCCTCAGTATACGGACCCAGTCCGCATAATTGCTACTGTCAACTTTCAACTAAATTTTCTCTAGGAACATATCTTAAAACAGTAGAACTAAAGCATGAGCTACGACATAATTTGCAAAGAGATTTTGACTATGTTCATGATAATTAAGTTCATCTAATCAAATTATTTAATGAACTCCCACTGAGATATACATCCCTCTAGTCATCTAAGTGCTACATGATCCGAGTCAACTAGGCCATCCGATCATCACGTGAGACGGACTAGTCATCATTGGTGAACATCTTCATGTTGATCGTATCTACTATACGACTCATGTTCGACCTTTCGGTCTCTTGTGTCCCGAGGCCATGTCTGTACATGCTAGGCTCATCAAATCAACCTAAGTGTTTTGCATGTGTAAATCTGGCTTACACCTGTTGTATGCGAACTTTAGGATCTATCACACCCGATCATCACGTGGTGCTTCAAAACAACGAACCTTCACAACGGTGCACAGTTAGGGGGAACACTTTCTTGAAATTTTATGAGGGATCATCTTATTTATGCTACCGTCGTTCTTAAGCAAATAAGATGTAAAACATGATAAACATCACATGCAATCAAGTAGTGATATGATATGGCCAATATCATTTTGCTCCTTTTGATCTCCATCTTCGGGCACCATGATCATCATCGTCACCAGCGTGACACCATGATCTCCATCATCATGATCTCCATCATCGTGTCTTCATGAAGTTGTCTTGCCAACTATTACTTCTACTACTATGGCTAACGGTTTAGCAATAAAGTAAAGTAATTACATGGCGTTATCCAATGACATGCAGGTCATACAATAATTAAGACAAATCCTATGGCTCCTGCCGGTTGTCATACTCATCGACATGCAAGTCGTGATTCCTATTACAAGAACATGATCAATCTCATACATCACATATATATATATATATCATTTATCACATACTTTTGGCCATATCACATCACACGGCATATGCTGCAAGAACAAGGTAGACGTCCTCTAATTGTTGTTGCATGTTTTTTACGTGGCTGCTATAGGTTTCTAGCAAGAACGTTTCTTACCTATGCCAAAACCACAACGTGATATGCCAATTGCTATTTACCCTTCATAAGGACCCTTTTCATCGAATCCGATCCGACTAAAGTGGGAGAGACAGACACCCGCTAGCCACCTTATGCAACTAGTGCATGTCAGTCGGTGGAACCTGTCTCACGTAAGCGTACGTGTAAGGACGGTCTGGGCCGCTTCATCCCACGATGCCGCCGAATCAAGATAAGACTAGTAGTGGCAAGTAAATTGACAAAATCGACGCCCATAACAACTTGTGTTCTACTGGTGCATAGAAACTACACATACACCTAGCTCATGATGCCACAGTTGGGGAACGTAGCAGAAAAACAAAATTTTCTATGCATCACCAAGATCAATCTATGGAGTGACTAGCAACGAGAGAGAGGGGAGTTCATATTCATACCCTGAAGATCGCAATACGGAAGCATTGCAAGAACGCGGATGAAGGAGTCGTACTCGCGGCGATTCAAATCGCGGAAGATCCGATCTAGCGCCAAACAGACGGCGCCTCTGCGTTCAACACACGTACATCCCGGGGACGTATCCTCCTTCTTGATCCAGCAAGGGGAGAGTACAAGTTGAGGGAGAACTCCGACAGCACGACGGTATGGTGGTGATGGAGCTCGTGGTTCTCCGGCAGGGCTTCACCAAGCACTACAGAGGAGGAGGAGGTGTTGGAGGAGGGAAGGGCTACGCCAGTGGAAGGGTGTGGCTGCCCTCCCACCCCTCACTATATATAGGGGAAGGGGAGAGGGGGTCGGCCCCTCTAGATGGATCTAGAGGAGGGGCGGCGGCCAAGGGAAACCCTAGATGGGTTTGGGCGCCCCCACCCCCTAGGAAACTTGCCCCCCAAGCCGAGAGGGGCAGCTGCCCTAGGGGTGGCGCCCCCACCTCTCCAGGTTATGTGAGATGGGGTGGGAGGGGCGCTCAGCCCTTTAGTGGGCTAATGTGCCCCCCCGCATTGGCCCATAAGGCCCCCAACACTTGTCGGGGCCTCCGAAACCACTTTCAGACACGCTGGTCATCACCTGGTACCCCAGAACAATTCCGGACTCCAATACCCTTTGTTCAATATATTGATCTTCACCTCCGTACCATTCCGGAGCTCCTCGTCACGTCCGGGATCTCATCCGAGACTCCGAACAACCTTTGGTAACCACATACTATTTCCCATAACAACTCTAGCGTCACCGGACCTTAATTGTGTAGACCCTATGGGTTCGGGAACCATGCAGACATGACCAAGACATCTCTCAGGCCAATAACCAACGGCGGTATCTGGATACCCATGTTGGCTCCCACATGTTCCACGATGATCTCATCGGATGAACCACAATGTTGAGGATTCAAGCATTCCCGTATACAACTCCCTTTGTCTATCGGTATGTTACTTGCCCGAGATTCGATCGTCGGTATCCCAATACCTCGTTCAACCTCGTTACCGGCAAGTCACTTTACTCATTCTGTAATGCATGATCCCGCGACTACCTACTTAGTCAGATTGAGCTCATTATGATGATGCATTACCGAGTGGGCCCAGAGATACCTCTCCGTCATACAGAGTGACAAATCCCAGTCTCGATTCGTGCCAACCCAACAGACACTTTCAGAGATACCTGTAGTGTACCTTTATAGCCACCCAGTTACTTGTGACGTTTGGTACACGCAAAGCATTCCTATGGTATCCGGAAGTTGCACAATCTCATGGTCTAAGGAAATGATACTTGACATTAGAAAAGCTTTTAGCAAATGAACTACACGATCTTTTGCTATGCTTAGGATTGGGTCTTGTCCATCACATCTTTCTCCTAATGATGTGATCCCATTATCAATGACATCCATTGTCCATGGTCAAGAAACCATAACCATCTATTGATCAACGAGCTAGTCAACTAGAGGCTCACTAGGGACATGTTGTGGTCTATGTATTCACACATGTATTACGGTTTCCAGTTAATACAATTATAGCATGAACAATAGACAATTACCATGAACAAGGAAATATAATAATAACCATTTTTATTATTGCCTCTAGGGCATATTTCCCACAAGTTAGACTTCAGACAAGTTATATATGCAGGGTAAAAGGATAATCCCTCCATACCAGTGCATTGCCTGATATATTAACTCAAGTACTAGGTACGAACAAACGGGCTCAATTCTGTGCTCATCCTGGTGTAGTAGTAGTAGTAGTACTAGGCAATGCAGTTGACGGGTGACCTTGACAAGCGGCGATCGAGGGAATTGAACCATGATCGGCATGGTAGGTAACGTTGTCTAGTTACTAAAGCATCCCTCTGTTGTTCATCGGTAGTCATTATGGACCGGGGAAATGAGGGGAATTTCCTACTGCTGGAATTCCGACCGCCAGATATTTTGAATTGAAACACTGAGGCTCGACTGGTTGGGGTTGCCTAATGTGCGTACCACGCACGCCACCGAAGGACACAAGCCCGTTTTTTTTAGGATCAACACGAGCCAAGGTCTGGCTGGTACGCCGTTGGGTCCTACCATTCGAGAATACGAAAGGAACCTTTTAAATTGCCGAATGAATCTATGTGTATTACAATACCCGTATTTTCCTTGCAAATACTAATCTCAACGTGGTAATTGATTTATGACGAGTTGTTGAATTAGAGTGAGTTTGTGATATAGTGATCTCAACGTGGATTTCACATTTCATGGTATCCCTAGTAAGTTTTCCAATGCAAATTCAAATTTAAAAGATCAACAATATGGAGGTGAGAAAACATTGTATTTATCAAGCATATGACCACACAGAGAGAGAGAGAGAGACACACGCACGAACACAACAACAATCCAATAAGTATAGTGCATCTATTTTTCCAAACCATGCATTTATGACAAGAATTCAAAAATGCTCCGTCTATTCCTAAATATTAGTCTTTTAGAGAGTTCAACAAGTGACTACATATGGAGCAAAATGAGTGAATCTAGACTCTAAAATATGTCTATATACATCCGTATGTGCCAGTACATTTGAAATCTCTAAAAGACTAATATTTAGGAACGAAGGGAGTAAAATGTAAGACATGCATGGTCCTCAGTTCAATATTTAAAATGAACATGAAACTGAAACATGAATATTAAGTCTAGTACTACAGTACATGCAAATATTGTGTTTAGGCGGAGCTATCATTGTCGGGGGTCAACCCCTCGACCTTAGATAAAATCGTGGAGCTCTGTTTAGGGTTGTTTAGATTATATTTGTCCCCACCCTCCCAACCACCGATTGGTTGTGCACTCCCCACCCCTCCTCCCCGGGAGATTATCATGTGCCCCCATACATTAGATGCTATATGTCGATACGAGTTGCTTGGAGCTTGTAGATCTGAGATATAGCAGCTCACATGATCTGTCTTAATATTTTTACAGGAAACCTTGATGAGTTTGAGAATTGCACACAATTTGTACAAAAACTACTCAGATGCCCTTGGATCCCATATCCAACGACCTCGAAGCTCGTATCACCGTAGCATCTAAGATGAAGGAGGACATCATATTCTCCTGTATGTAAGTGTATCATGTGCTACCACACCTTAGATGCTTTGGTGATACAAGCTCTTCGGAGCCGTTGGATTTGTGACCCAACACCTCCTCGGTGGTTCGAATGTTTTTTTTTGCAGAAAAGCCCCAAAAGAGCCTGGCCACTACTTATAAGCACAAAGATTGCTCAGATGCCATTGGATCTTAGATCAAATGACCCCGAAGCTCGTATCACCGTAGCATCCAAGATGCGATAGCACCTTATGTTTTCTTGCACGAGAGAATATGAGGTGCTCCCACACCGTAGATTCTATGGCGATACGAGTTCACTGAGATCTAACAGCCCACAGTAGGAGGTTTGAATGTTTTTTCAATATACGGCTGATAGAGTTTGGGAAATGCACAGAAAGTACAAGTACTACTCATGTGCCATCTGATCACTGATCATACGACCTAGATGCTCATATCACCATAGCAGGTAATTAAGCTACGGGGAGCACCTAATATGAGCAACGGGGAGCCATTGTATCGAAGATGCAGCTGCACACATGAGGCATGAATGTTTTATTTGAAAAAAACCTTTGGAGAGTTTGGAAATTGTGCATAATTACAAAGACGGTGTAAGAACTCGTATCACCATAGCATCTAAGCTGCGGGGTGGATGTGATATTCTATGCCGCTATCATTTTTGTTCATAAAAACTTGCAAAATACATGTAACGCGTGCCATTACTTGTCTAACCGCGCAGAGTGTTTGTTCAAAAAACCATCCTATACTGAAATATCGGAACAACACACGGGGGTCCCAATTGTCATTAATCAAATTTGGACCTAAAACTAACAAATCTGAAAGACGAGATTCAAACTGGCAACCGGGACTACAAAGCGTAAGTCGATAGCCTGCAACAACAACGGTTGTTGGCTTTGTCCCATAACTTGATTTTATACAGTATTACGTTGAGTACAGTAGAGGGAGTGCCTCGTCAACACGTGCATGACCGTTGTCTCACTTACTGGTGGGTCCCAGGTCTGCGATCTCAATCTCTCTTCTCTCCATCGTATAACCTTTCACGGGCAAACACGAAGAGCAGCGCTAGCTTTCCGTGGTGTTATTACTACTAAAAAAAGCTTGGAAAATAGAAGAATCGCCTAGAACAAGAGATGTTGTGGCTGGTCGAGACGGAGCTAACCACATCTATCCTCTGTGCCACATTTGCATGATGAAGCTGTGTGGCTAGTGGGGTGTTTTCGACCGACTGGCTGGGTCCCGAGGTCGAACCATAGGTACTACGTATGATACAGTATATTTTCACACGCACATTTTTCCTTCGTGCCGAGACGTGGCACACCCTACCGCGCGGTTTCGGGGTCCTCCCGGGTGGTGCACGCATATATTCTTCCTGACGTGGGACGCCCTACCGCGCGTTTTCTGGGTCCTCCTCGGTCGTAGAGCCGAAGCAAGTAAATGATTCATCCAATCATGAAAGACCACCTTTCCCGCCGAGTACATCAGTGAAGAATGGTGGCTAGCTAGTTAGGCTAGTTCGACCGATTAGCTAGGCCGCCGCCACATTTGTTTTTTCACTCCTTTTCTTATCTACTTGCCGGCAGGTAAATTTAAATATCCACCGCGGTGTTGCTCTGGTGTTTGGGTGCGGTAGGATTTTCAATTTTTGATTGACAGGAGCAGGCACGGAAGGATTTTTAATTTTTTGATTGACGGGAGCAGGCGCGGCAGCAATTAGTCATGATGACTCCGCTTGTAAAACCCACTACTCCTTGATGTGAGAAGTCGTTGACTGGTGTTTTACCATGGTGAAAACCCAAAGATTCCCCGCTCCTCGGTTGGCTCCCTACGCCTTCCCTTAGATTGCATTGCGTTTCCGCCGTTTCGCCCCCTTTGCTTCCTCTCCCCATTGCTTCTACCTGGTGCCATGGCGGCGCAGCAGATCATGGAGTCCGAGGTGAGGCGCCTGACACAGGAGCTCCATGCCAAGGATGCGGAGCTCAGGGCCAAGGACGTGGAGGTCTATGAGCTCAAGGAGGAGAGGAGTGCCATGCTCCTCCGTTATGTGCGGGAGTTCATGGAGCTTCAAAAGCGGCAGGCATCTACGACAAAGATGCTTGAGGCGTCTGCGGCGTTGCTGCAGATAGCGGGAGATACGATAGGCCGTCAAGGGAGCAGGCTGGAGCGCGAGCGGGCCGATTGTGGCGAGGTCCAGGATCGCCTCAGCCACTTGGTGAACCAAGTTGCCACGCACGTGTTGCGGCTGTGTGATGCCTGCCGTCGTGCCAGAGCGACGATGTCGGCCATTGGGCTAAACCCGTTCGACCACCCGGTCGACTTCAATGAGCTGCGGCTTCCTGACCTAGTCTCCTTCTTCTCCTATATCTCCGAGGAGCTGAGCCGTCTTCACGCGATGGTGGGGGCTGAGCTGGACAAGGAGGGGTTGCGGGCTGCCATCGCCGTTGCCGGGCGAATCCTTTTAGGGCTCCATCACCGGAATCCATTCGTGCCATTGGACGCCGTCTTTGACGAGCTAGCTCCCGTCTACCGGGAGGGGGCTCTGCGGGCGGTTGCACCCTGCATCACCAATGTCGTGCACCTCGAGAAGCAGAGGGACTTCAGTGGTGTTTAGGCGCCCTCTGCATGGGCATGTCCATGTCTCGACGCAACATGACCGTTGGATCAAACTAAGATGGTGCAGATCAGTCACTGTAGCACAAAACGTGTGGGTGTGTTTGGTTGCATTCTCATCTCAATATAGTTGTTTCCTCTTCGTGTATTTTTGTTAACCTACTAGTGTGGACTCATACGCCCTTCATGCACTTTGCCAAACCCCCAAAAGTGGGTCGAGAAGGGAAATTTTGCTCCCATCCCGTGCACCCTTCATACACCCTGCCTAACACTATTCGTGCTTCATATGGTTCATGTTTCGTGGAGTACTGTAGCACCGTACTCTTCGTGTGCTGTAGACCTACTTCTGTTAACATTGATCTCACCGTTCATTCACGACCGAACAGTCGAAAAACCGGTACTATGTTACATATAGGAGTAGTTGACATGCGCACAACATCATTTGTTATCGTCATATCTTACTACACTACCAACAAGATTGTGTAGACTGATGTATGAACCACTGCACATGCCTAGTAGTAGGAGCACTGTGTATGTTCAAGTGGCTGCCGTGTTTCGCACTCCTCCGTCGTAAGAGTGGAAGCGCTTGCTATAATCTTTTTTTATTCAGAAAAACAGTGGACACGCTCTACCGTGTGGATCCTCCTCCAGCCATGCACTAAATTACTCACTTTGGCCAATGTGTGGGACAGCCAGCACCTGGGTCCACCAGCCATGCACTAAATTACTCCGTAGTAGAGTGAAGGTAGACTACCCCGATCGAAGTGCCGCAGTAATGCCCAATGAGCCATCAAATCACAAAACCCCCTCCTTTCCAGCAGTAAGTTGGACGGACGAAGCAACCATCATTTCACTCTTCTCTCTCACCTTCCTCTCTTGAAGAAAATCCCCACTCGCTTCACTTCTCCCTCATCTCATTCCTCCTTTCACTCTTCTCTCTCAGCTTCCTCTCTTCGATGGACACTGGAGCACAGGCCGACGTGATGTCTATGGCTCTGGCCAAAACCGTCGAGGCTCATGGTATAAAGAAGCGCAAGCACCCCGCCGAGACTACCGCAGACAAGCTCAAAGCCATCGCCCTGTCCAAGCCCCCCTCTCCGGGATCCCTCATTAAGCAAGTCCAGGTAATGTCTCTTGTTGACGATCTTTTTCTCGATCTTGATCGTGTTTTTTCATCAAACACGCAGTACTAGTACTGGTAGTACAGCTTCTGGGTGATCTTGCATGTGATTTTAGTGTGCTAAATGACGGTTCTAAATTCCTCTTTTGACCAAAACATGCGAGAGGTTGACACTGATTTCTTATAGATTACTTTCAACTACTCCCTCTGTCCCAAATTTCTTGTCTTAGATTTGTCTAGATAGGGATGTATCAATTTTGGAACGGAGGGAGTACTTTATGAACATCAATGCTACCTTTGAAGAGGGTATATTTGCCTCAGTAACTTGTGTTATGGATATTGCAAGTAATCCCTCTGCTCTCATGCCTTTGAAGACATGTTCTAGTGTCTTTGTTCACTCATTTCTGTACGTACATGTAGTCATATATGGAGTACAATATCGAAAATCATCTTATATTTGTGAACGGAGGTAGTAATAAAATATGGTTTCTGTTTGAATTGGAAGACCTGATGATGAGTTCTACTGCTAAACTATCCAGATGTTGTATCCTTGTCGCCACGTGTCCTGAACTAGTGTTTTCCTGTAGCATTGTCATCAGGCGTGTTCTCGTGGTTGTACTTGACCACAACAATTTCCTGGTTGTGCGTTCGATTACCAAGGGTGTGGTTCTTGTAAAGCTTCCCAACAAATCTGATATGGCATGTCTTCATCATCATGTTTATGAGTGGAAAGACCACTCTGTTAGGTTCTCCAAGGTTGACAAGATGGTGATGGTGCATGTAGACATCTCTCACGAAGTCCACGGCCTAGTCAATTATGTGGGGTTCATCCCGTAGGTTGGTGGCAAGAAATAGTGTGCAGAGTTTAATTAGTGCAACTTTGCTTCTCTATAGTAAGTACTGTTGTTCAGTACTTGATTTGTGTTTGTGAACCCTGTATTGTTTATTAGTACTCCCGCTCTTGGTGTGTGGTCAGTCCTGAGAATGGTGTATGTTAATGTCTGTCCACTCAATTTAGTCTGTATATTTTGAAGTATCCAAATCATCTTTTTTGTGAGGACGGTTTATCAATTATGGTTACACTCCAATATTTGTATGCATTGCAGGGTTTATCGCACCCACCAGGATTTCTAGTCCCATGAATGTTCGGTCCATACAATTTGTCACGACCTTTGGACTATCCTGCTTGTGGGACTAGGCGGGGGCCTTGCATGCCACGCATAGTTGGACGATCAATCTTCTGTTTAGTACTTTAACATAGTCATTTCCTGGTAAGGATTCACTCGTGTCACATCAAGTAAATCTTATTGTTTTACTATCTAAATCTTATTGATTTAATGTCATGTTTTCTTTCTTTTCCTGCAATTTTACAATGCAGGTTTTGCCATGTGACATTCACCATAGAATAAACCGTTTGGTTTGCTCTACGATGGCTATTTTTGCAGGTTTCACTTCTTATGTCGTGTTAGTAACGAAGGCACTGTCCATCACTTGTATTACTGGAAAAAATTGGATCAGTCTGTTGTCTAAGTACAAGCTGAATCCCTATGATGAACTGCAGTTTGGTTTAACAAAAAGGCCACAATTAGTCCTTCTCGCGTTTAAAAGAAATGTAGAAAAAAACTGGATCACGGTCATGGATCCTAGTCAAGTTAGAAAGCTGATCATAGTAGACCAGACATGATCGCCGCTGTCTCGCACATCGGTACCACCTTCAGCAATGGATCGAGCACCAGCAGTTGCTCTAGCACTGAAAGCGGCAGCAACTCAGTCTGATCCAGCTGAGGAATGGGCACCGTCCGCGTCAGCAAATCAGTCTGATCTACCGGAGAATCGGGCATCGACACCTGCTCTGACACCAGCACCAGCTCTACAAGGAGCGCCTTCTCTGGCAGCATCAATAGCTTCGGCACCTGCACCAACACTTGCACTTGCATCTGCTCCGGCCCGTGCAGTTGCACCGGCAACAGACTGGGCTGCAGTTTGCACTTCATATACCAAAGTCCTTACAAAAACCCACATGTCCACCTTCTTGGTAAGCATTGGCTGCCGAAGTGCTTCGTTCTTTTTTATTTCCATGTTGTTTCACATGATTCACTGTGTTGGTCTAACTGTTTGGGTATGTCTTCTTGTTTGCAAACAGAGAATTCCTAGAGCAACGTGGGAGTTGTTCAACAATCCGGGCGACCGCGGCCAAGTTTCTCTTACCATGCGCAGCATTGGTGTGAATGAACCTACTCAATATACCGCAAGTACAAAGGATGGTCGCATGATGATTGATGCTAAAGGATGGTCAAGGTTCAAATCTAAATCATATCTTGCGGTAGGGGATGATGTCAAAATCGAACTTTCTCGGCAAGGAGAGCTGGTCCAAATCAGCTTTGAAATTCTTAAGTAGCAGCACACAACTGCCGAACTGATCTATCCTCCGAGAGATTTTGATGAAATAATCTGGCATGGTGAAACAAGTGTCCTGTGTGTATAAGTAGTACGACAATATTATTTATCACATGGTAATCGTTGATAGAATTGCAACTCTGATTGCTGGTTAGGAACTATCGTTCGATTTCATTCCAACAGATGCCGTGCTTTATTCAATTTTCTGTATTCGCCTTGCGAGAGCATCTAAAACCAGCGCTGTACTGATCGCTTGCAATATGAAAAGCGCCGAGGTGGAACACATGGCCCCCCAAACATGCAGGGTGGGCCTGGGGCCCAAAGTCCAAAACTGTGCGCCTGTCTGAGTATTATATTCTTAGCTGAACCCCCATAAAAAAAGCTGAACCCCCATAATGCCCGTGCATTGCACGTAACATCAAGATGCATTTGTATGCGTATTTTACCTTGTGAGAGAAAAGGATGAACGAGGGAAGGCCTTATTTGCAAATGTGGAGAGGTGTGTGGGTACCTTTTTGCAAAATTGCCATAGTTTCCTTCCTATCCATCAGATATAAATCGGACGGCCTATATTGCTGGATAGCAGGCACACCATCATCACCAACTCATCTATACTGTGTTAAAAACAACTCTGTTTTTAATAATTATATATGTTATATATATTCCCCTTGATTTTTCTTATGTATAAAGTTGTGATATAAAAGATTTGTATATTTCTTTACAGAGGGAGTATCTCTTTGTCAAAAATATATTTATGTGTAACTAGTTACTCCTGTCTTTCTACATCCTTTCGCTGATATGTGGGGCAACCGACAACGGCGTCCACGTGCCATGAGCACAAATTAGAGTGCACAAATGCATGGTAGACACACCCCGGTCGTAGCGCCGCAGTAATGCCCAATGAGCCGTCAAATCACAACGCCCCCCTTTCTAGCTTTAGTAGTAAGCTGGACGGACGAAGCAACAATATTTCACTGGGCCTGAATTCCCTTCTCCCTCATCTGCTTGTTCAGAGAAAACCCCCTCTTGGCGATTGCATAGGGTTTTCTCATGAGGAACGAGGTAGGAATTCTTCATCCATCCCCGATAAATCCAAGTCCCTTGGTCACAGGCAATCCTAGGATGGCAGTCGCCGCCGTTGATGCATTTTTCTTCTCACTTAATGTAGTGTGTTTCATTTGCAGTGCCCAAAGTGCGAGTACCCTACAGGTTTCTGCGCCCTCGGCGAGACGCCACACTTGTTCCTTCTCATCCTAACACATGATTTTAAAACGTGCACAGTATGTTCCAAGAATCCTCTTTTCTATCTGGGAGGGTGGGGTTTTTTTGAACATGCTGTCGACTATGGATATTTGGATTGCTATATTTGGATAAAAGGTACTACTTGTATGATGGTCAACACTGACATGAAGGAGGAAGTTATTTCTAGATTTGGATAGGGAATACATTGTGTTCTCATATTAGTTTTCCTGCAGTGTATTATTTGCTCTGCCAGAACACATGTACTCAAGATGCTTGGCCTTGCCATAACTGAATACACTAGTTTAATGGTCACAGTGAAGACAAGCCATGGATATAAGTTCCGTGTTGGGTTCATGAACCAAGAAGATCGCTGCTTTTTTATGGCCGAATTTGGATAAAGTTTCTCAAGTGTTATGGACTGAAAGTTGGCGCACGAATGTTGATGGAAATAGCAGAACCTGGTCTCATCTTCACTACGATCTTCCACCCCGACATTGTTCCAATTGTTCATCCATGTTATTTTTGTATCTGGTTCTTGCTTATTGCCTCGATTACTTCTTAATCCACCTATTTTGTCTAACTAATCACAATTTAACTTTAGAAGTGGCAACGAATCTCTCACGAAGATGCTACTTCTAACTAATATTTTCTTATAATTGGTGGCACGTGTAGGTTTTTTCGGAGTTAAGCAGGCTGCTCGTTTGTTATTCTATAATAACTTGGTTGTTACTGATGGCACTGAAGTTGACTGGGTCGACATCCACAAGTTCCTACACTTTATTTATCATCTTGAGGTCCTTGTGGGGCATTTCAATGGTGGAAGCCCACGTGGGATATGTGTGCCACTGCTGCACTCGTTGAACATGTCCAACTGTGTCGAGAAACTTATGGTACAAGCTGTTTTCTGTTATATATGTTGTTCATAAACTATTGCTTATACACAGTTTTATAGCTGTGATCTTCTTGAAACAGAAACTTCCCAGTTCTATTGTTCCTATACAGATGCCTGACCATGGTCGGGTCAGACTTGCACTTGGTCACAACATGATGTTTATGTTGACCTACTCAATTCCCCTTGGAGGTGAAAAGATACTTATTCATGGGTGGTCTCAAATAATGAAGGCCCGTCCATCTTGGAGAATACGATAGAAGATTATGTTCATGCTTTTCCATGGCTCTAAAGCGAATATTATGTTTATTGACCACAATGCGAGATGAAGCCGCTCTCACAAGGTTTTGGATGCGTGGGGTGGCGCCTAGGCCTTGTCCTGGGGCTTGGCGGCCTCACCTTGGTTTACTGTAGGCAAAGTAGCACTGTTCGAGGCGTGCTTTGTATGGTTGAACCTGTATAAATATTCATACTGCTTTCAGCTTTGGTTGTTAAGTGCCCCTGCTGGTTTCAGTTAAGGTTGTTAAGTACTCCTGTTGCTTTTACAATCTTTCGTGTTTCTTTAGTCCTGTTTCCTCCAGCAGCCAAAACCAAACCAGCGCCGGCGGGGCTGCCTGCTTTCGCCTCCCACGGCTGGCTGCGCCTCAGCGCATGCATCGCCGCCCCACCATCTCCTAAATCGTTAACACCGACGTCCTCCACGCGCTTTGGTGCGCTCGCCGTGACGCCGCCCTCTCGCGTTGTCAACATGGTCAACAAACAACAGGAATCGACAGAAGTACGTGGAGAGGATGACAGTAGGGGCCCACCGCGTCAGCATATGGAAAATAAAATGCTTCCTCCTAGTGTTTTCCTCACTTCTGGGACCCACAACATTGTGAGCGTATATAGTCAATAGATAAGAGAACATCACAAGATCGGCTGACACCTGGGA
This sequence comes from Triticum dicoccoides, assembly GCF_002162155.2. NCBI lineage: Eukaryota > Viridiplantae > Streptophyta > Magnoliopsida > Poales > Poaceae > Triticum > Triticum dicoccoides. The sequence goes on from NC_041385.1 coordinate 373,509,874, forward strand.
CGTAGCTGCTCGAGCAGTATTTTTTTTTGTAAATTGTTGAGACGGAGCAGGGTTTGAACTGGGTTGTGGCCCATCTAGCCCAGGCTTATATTTTATGTTCACCATGTGACCAACCCAGCTATTTTTTCTTTGTGAAAATGAGCCCAGTTTTTTTTTGAAGAATACCCAATCCAAGCCTACTTATTTTTCTACGCCCTGATGGGCTGCAACTTTTTCAAGACGCCTGCAAATCTTGAAAGTAATATGAAATGGGTTGTAAACAAAAAAACAGACGACAAATTGGCAATTACTTTATAATTTCTGAATTTTTTCACATTTTCAGATTCCTATTACACTAGGCATTAACCTAATTTAAATATATCTTCAAAGTACTTTAAATCTGGCTCGACATTTCGGTATTAAAAATAGTTTTGAACCCACGGAAATACGCGAAATTGGCCTTGGCCAACCAAAAAACAACGACTGCAATAAATTGCATAAGAAGTTTCCATGAGCTATATATAAATTATTAAAAAAAGAGGGAGTGGTCTGACTTGTGGGCCTGTTTAGTTGACGCGTATGCAAGATTTTTTTAGTTATTATATACGTCAACAAACGATTCTAGCAGACGTAACTGTTGGATATCAATCCAACGGCCGTCGTGTTTCTTCAATCTCTGGTCTTCTTGCTCCAGCCGCCAAAGCAGCGCTGGCGGGACAGCCTGCTCCCGCCTCCCGTGACCGGCTGTGCTGCCGCATAAGCCTTAGCACCCCTACTACTCCCACTGCTGGCCAGGGAATCCCTCTACTCACCCACACCCCCTGTTATTCTGCGGCGACGGCAACCTCACACCGCAGCCGAACAGGTGAACCCTCGTACTCCTCTCCGCGTGGGCTTCCACTGCCGCGTCTTCCCCGGCTCCGCGTACTCCTCTACACGTGGGCTTCCACTACCGCGTCTTCCCCGGCTCCGCTTCGTCCCCTTCCTAGGCCTTGCCGTCGTCCATCACCGTGGTACTCTCGGCGCGGCGTGGTCAAGGTGGTCAACGACCGACTTCCATCAGCAGAGTACTGTACGTGGAGAGGCTGATAGCTGGGTCCACGGCAGCCGCAAGGAAGTGCCTCCTTATTACGCAGAAAATAATTATTCATCCACCTGACAGCCAGGACCCACCGGATGGGCGACCAGTATTTCACGAAAAAAAACGTTTCCCCCTGACTGCTGGGACCCACTGGACAGGCCACCGCATTTCACGAAAAAAACGTTCCCCCCACTGTCAGCTCGGACCCACCGGAAGTGCCTCCTTATTACACAAAAAAAAATGAATACCCCCTACTAGCTGGGACCCACCTTGGTGGGAGATTGATTTGTGGGCCTACTAAGTTGACTGGGACGAAGGCCTTTGTCAACTTTAGTCAATATATGAACGATTCTAGCTCCAGTGACCGTACGAAGTCCATCCAATGGTCGTAGTGCTTCTTCAACCTCTGGTCTTCTTGCTCCAGCCGCCCAAAGCAGCGCCGGTCGTGCCGCATGCTCCTGCCTCCCATGGCCGGCTGTGATGCCACGGAGGCCTCACCACCCCTACTACTCCCACCGCTGGCCAGGCCATCCCTCTACTCACCCACACCCCCTTTTATTCTGAGGCGATGGCAGCCTCACACCGCAGCCGAATGAGTGAACCCTCATACTCCTCTATGCGTGGGCATCCACTGCCGCGTCTTCCCCGGCTCTGCGTCGTCCCCTTCCTAGACCTCGCCGTCATCCACTGCCCTGGTGCACTCGGCGCGGCGTGGTCAACGTGGTCAAGGAACGACTTCCATCGGACGTGGACTGTACGTGGAGAGGATGACAGCTGGGTCCATGGCCGCAGCAAGGAAGTGCCTCCTTATTACGCGGACAATAATGATTCCTCCACCTGACAGTAGGGACCCACCAGATGGGCCACCGTATTTCATGAAAAAATGTTTCCCCCCTGACTGCTGGGATCCACCAGCTACATCTCCGCACGCAAGGAAGTGCGTCCGGGCAAAAAACGATTCGCCCCCCTGACTGCTGGGACCCACCAGCTACATCTTCGCATGCAAGGAAGTGTCTGACAGTCAGGACCCACCTGGTCGAAGCTTACGTAGCATTATCATTCTGGTTACGAACGTGTACGCACATACTGGTCGATGTAGAGGCGCGCACGTGTCGTAGTAGAGGCGCGCACGTAGCATGTACACGTACATATAGCGGCCAGTGTGCAAGAAAGAAAATATGGCCACGTATGTGTACATACGGGCGGGGTCTCGAACGCCTAGTTGCTCATACGTACGGCCAGGGCTCGTGTACATGGCTGGGTCGGAACGGAGAAACAGCATTGTTGTCGTGTTCATGGGAGCCAACCGGCTAGGTCGGAACGAAATGCATCGTCGTGCTCATAGGGAGGACTTAGACAGAACAGGCGATGGAAATGAGGCTTGGCGTACCGCAGAATGGAGGAAACAGCCTTGTGTTCGACCGGCCACGTTCGAAACGGGACCCTGTTCATCGGGAGGGGTCTGGCGTACCGCAAAATGGAGGAAACAGACCTCCTACGGTCAAAACAGGGGTCCTGTTGATCGGGAGGGGTGAGGCGTACCGCAAAGCGGACGAAACGAACTTGTATTGGAGCGCTACGGTCGAAACAGGGGTCCTGTTCATCGGGAGGGGTGTGGCGTACCGCAAAACGGGACTCCACGGGATAATTTTCATCTCCACCGTCGACCTCCTCCAGCCTCCACGGGCTACCGTCGACCTCCTCCAACCTCCATGGGGTCCTATTCATCTAGCCTCCACCGCGCTCTACTCCACCAGCTACTGTTCAACCACCCCTCCATGGGCACCCCTCCACCGTCTACTGTTCATCCAGCCCTCCACGGGGTCGTCCTGTTAATCCATCCCTCCACGGGGTCCTGCTCATCCAGCCCCAACCGGCTCGATCGATCAGGGTCTTGTTCATCCAGAGGCAACGCCACGGGGTCCTGTTCA
>NC_041385.1:373513249-373516882 GCF_002162155.2 Triticum dicoccoides
GAGGCAACATCAATTGGCTTCAGTTAGCAGCAGTAGCGAAGGAATCACTCAATCGGGTTCAGTTAACAGCCATCGATTGATCGCTCGGGTTCAGTAACGTGTAGCCTGCAGTGCAATCACTCGGGTTCAGTTAGAGCCCAACGCCTCGCTTGGGTTCAGTTAGGGCCAACGCCTCGCACACACGCGCGTACGTCTACCAGAGAAACGTGCATCGCTCGGCCCCCGACCACCCACTGTAACCGGGAACTCCCCGAAATTTTCCTCGCCCTCGCTTCTACCATGGTTTTTTCCGTCATGGGCAGCCCAAAGAATGTCATGAAGCTGCGTCTCCGCCCCCCCAGGATGAAAAGCCCATTTTCTGTCATGATTTTTTGTCATAGAAGTAGGAGCCCACCACATCTATGATGATACCGGGTTTTGTCACAATTATCGTCATAGAAGTGTCATAAGTATGACAGAAAAAAATTCGGTCGGCCCAAAATGTCAGGATTTGTCTTTTTTTGTAGTGGGCGCACCTGTCATGGAACGAATTTGGACCCGTATATAAACTAAAAATTAAAAAGGATGAGGATTGAACATGCGACCACGGCCTTCAAGTCGTACGTCAATAGGCAACATAGTACAACAACACTCCCTCTTTTGATATAATGTTGTTATATTATCACAGCCTATTTAATGGATAACATGTTTTAATATTATTTTTAGTACAATAGTGGGACCAGCTTGTTAGCATGTACTATTCGTCTTCACTTACTGGTGGGTTCTATGTCTACTCTCTCTCTCTCTCTCTCCTCCCCTTCTATGATTAGACGCATGGGCAAACACGGAGAACTCATGGGTGATGCTGCCGTTGACCATATCTGGACGTGTTCAAAGTTACGGCACCAATTTCACGTACTAGTAGTACTAGTCAATGTGTACGTGCAATGCACGTTAATTTGGAAATGACTTCCCTAAGAAAATATTTGGAATTGACGTGGTATTTAATATGAAATGCTTGCAATTAGAAGGAATACATATGGCCTGATGACATTTGATATTTAACTTGATACGGCTGTAGCAGAACATTCAATCGATCAAACCATAGATTTCATTCAGTCTGACTCCGACTTTACATTCATTCGATGATCGATCTAAAATAAACGGAAATGATAAACATTCGGATTTTAAGCATGGCAATCCGAACATTTTTGATGGAAAATTTAGATTACACGACGGCGGTGGGGGCGTCTTGTAGTGGGAAGCGGCTCCTCTGTTGTGTTCTTTGTGGCGTCGGGCCACTGACCGACGGCGATGTCTTGCACCGTTGTTGGCATACTGTCCTAGCTTCAAGGAAGGCCAGAATGTTCTGGACTTCGGTCTCCAGGAGCGAGTCAACTGGCAGGGGGAGACGACAGGCGTTGGTGCAAGGAAGCGGTCGACGGCGGCCATCCATGCCACTGATTGGAGCACTAGCACCCGCGCGAGGACATGCGTTGGCAATAGCACAGCAGGGACATTCATGTGCACGGGCACCGGCACGGGGGCACGCGTCAGTGCATGCGCAAGCGCATGCGCTGGCCGGTGCACGGGCGCGTGAAAGTCGGCGGGGACCTCGTGGAATCCCATGGCATCAAGCTCGACGACCATGTGCAGCTCCCAGCCCATCAATGCCATGGGAATGGGCGCTGCCGCAGTCGGGGCGCCAAAGCAGGGACAGCGCGGCGTCTTCCCGCAAGGCCAGTTCAAGCTCGTCCCAAAGCAGGGTGTCTTCCTCAGGAAACTGGAAGACTAAGGGCATACCATCATGATGCGGCATGGCGTACGGTTAGGTCAGGCTGGTTGGAGGTAGACGATAGGAGAATCGGAGAGGAAGAGAAAAGATTGTAGAGATATCGGGTAGTGCGAGTTGATTTTAAATTGTGGCGCCGGCACCATTAAAAGTGGGGGCAGTTGAGACGAAGGTGGGCGGCGGAGCTTGGTCAAAGGGATCGCCTCCCAGTGAGCCTACGCAGCGGCCAGCTCACACGCCTCCCGGTCAGCCGGCACAGCGGTCTTCTCGCACGCCTCCCATCGACTCACATGCTTGCTTGGACGGCACCTGCCGATGAGAAGCGGGACTCGTGGCGACACGTAAATGCCCACGGTTTGAATAGTGAAAGCATTTGCCTTAGCGTGACAGGTCTTTGTTCCAAAATACCTTGGATCTTCATTTGTGCGACTTCTCATAAGCAGCTTGTCTCAAATTGAGCCCAAAAAAATACGACAACATATTTGTGCAATATCACGAGACCATGCTCAGTTTCATGAATTTTCGGTCACTTCTGGATTTTTTGAAATTTAAAATCCAGTATTCGAAACAATATCATAACCTGCATCGTGCAATAAATTTTCAAGCGATACATCTTTAGAGTTGTAGATGTTAATATTTCTTAAGAAAGGATTTGGTCAAACATTTTGCTTAGTTAGACTTCAGACAAGTTATATATGCAGAGTAAAATGATAATCCCTCCGTACCAGTGCATTGCCTGATATATTAACTCAAGTACTAGGCACGAACAAACGGGGCTCAATTATGTGCTCATCCTGGTGTAGTACTCCTAAGTACTACTAGGCAATGGAGTTGATGGCTCACCTTGGGTACCGGCGACCGAGGGAATTGAATCGTGCTCGACACGGTAGGTGACATTGTCTAGTTACTAAAGCATCCCTCCATTGTTCATCGCTAGTCAATATGAACCGGGGACATGAGGGGAATTTCCTAGGGCTAGAATTCTGGCCGCCGGATATTTCAATTCGAAACGCGGAGGCTCGACTGGTTGGGGTTGGCTAATGTGCGTACCATGCACGCCACCAGAAGGACACGAGCCCGGGTATTGTCTTTTTTAAGGATCAACGCGAGCTCGGGTCAGGCTCGTACACCATTGGGTGCTACTCCTACCATTCGCGAATTCAAAAAGAATCTTTTAAATTGCCGAACGAATCTATATTTACTACAATGCCCGTATTTTCCATGCAAATAGTAATCTCAACGTGGTAATTGATTTATGACGAGTTCTTGAATTAGAGTGAGTTTGTGATATAGTGATGTCAACGTGGATTTTACATTTCATGGTATCCCTAGTAAGTTTTTTCATTGCAAATTCAAATTTAAAAGATGAACGGTATGGTGGTGAGAAAACTTTGTATGTATCAAGCATATGACGACACACACACGCACACGAATACAACAACAATCCAGTAAGTAGAGTGCATCTTTTTTTCCAAACCATGCATGTATGACACGAATTCAAAAAGACTTCCTCTGTTCCTAAATATTTGTCTTTTAGAGATTTCAACAAGTGACTACATACGGAGCAAAATGAGTGAATCTACACTCTAAAATATGTCTATATACATCTGTATGTGGCAGTCCATTTCAAATATCTAAAAAGACTAATATTTTGGAACGAAGGGAGTAAAATGTAAGACATGCATGGTCTTCAATTCAATATATAAAATGAACAGGAAACTGAAACATGAATATTAAGTCTAGTACTACATGCATGCAAATGTTGTGTTTAGGCAGAGCTATATAGATTGTCGGGGGTTAATCCCTTGACCTTAGATAAAATTTTGAAGCTCTATTTAGGATTGTTTAGATTATATTTTTCG